>NW_023623024.1:0-4502 GCF_014905685.2 Nematolebias whitei | reverse complement strand
ATCAACTTCCTCTTGCAAACACTTCCTGGATCTCTTTTCAGCAGCTCATAAGGCCCTAAGGAGCGTCATAACTTTCTCATAACTTTCTTCGTTGTTGTCCACTGTTGTCATCACTTTTTGTTAAAATTCAGGTCTCTCTTGTAAATGAGTCCCCGAGGCTCAATGGGATTAACCTGTATAAATAAAGCTTGAATGAATAACGTTGTCATGATGGTCTTTCTAGTTCAAAATCACTGTGCACCTTCCTTTGTCTGCTGGGAGGATGAGGATGTTCTTGTCCTTCCTGAAAGTGGTGAGTGCATCCCTCTCCGCTCGGCTGATGTTGGAAGGTGGTTTGTTGTTTTTGGGGTAGGCTGAAACTTTGTCATGGCCGTATGGTTTTCCTGGTTGTAAAGCTGATTAATTATGTTGTTATTTTCATATTCTGCCAAATTAATGTAAATGTGTGATGTGTTAAACTTGATTCTGTTAATAAATGACCCACTCGCTTGGTGAGTCAAAGATAATTAACGTCTCACGTCCACATTTCATTAAATTCAATGCACGTTTATATTCAGTCCAGAAAAATGAAGAATCCGTTTTAATTGATGAATATATCTCAGCATCTGTTCATCTACACTAAGTTGTTCTGCTTCAAACTCTGTCATAGTTGTTGCGGATGGCTGATTCTGTAGCCGTGATCATCTCCACCAGAGAAATTCTGCAACTGCAAAGATCAGTCTGCTGGCAAGGGTCTCTGTCTCTGGCAGGGTGAGCTGTCCATCAGACAAATTCTTCATCCACTTACCTGTCTCCCTGGTACGTGACTGTCTGCCGGTGTGTTGCCTTCCACTGAGTGTAGGATTGAGATGGGTTTGACGAGTTGTCAGTAAATTAAACTTCTTTTGTTGTCGAGTCTTGGACTTGACATGCTGTTGGCGTGCCTTTTCTATGAAATCCATTATCTGCTGGAATGTGGTCTGGTCTAGGCGTGCTGTTGGTTTTTCTCTCTGATGCGCTCTTTTTTAGCCTCTCAAGCCTCAGTGGTAAAATTGGTCTGTCTCACCCATTCAGTGCCTCCCCAAACTGGACCCCACTTACCATGCTGCTCTGAGGTGTAGAACAGGTTCACCCTTTAGAACTCACCATTGTACTTTAATATACTTGCTGGACTTACTTCACTCAATATTCAAAGGATTAATTGACATATTTTCATATACAAAGCCATTTTAGGAAAATTACTATCATATATCTACTCCAAGTTAATTTCATAACAACACACAGTCTCAGAGCCAGTAGCTGTCTGCGGTTGTGTGCACAGAGTCAGAGAAGATGAGTTTGTCCTATTTAGATGGTCTTGGAATGATCTTCAGCTTAAGTTGAGGTTGGGGTCTTTCGTCACATCTTGCACTTGTAATGTTTGTGTCTTAAATTGTGATAAAAAAAAAACTTACATTGTATTTTATATTTTATTAACAGATGTTTGTTGCAAATGTTTTTTTTTTCATTCAACCTTTATTTAGACAGGTTAATCCCATTGAGCCTCGAGGACTCATTTACAAGAGAGACCTGATTTCAACAAAGAATGATGACAACAATGGACAACAGCAACAACAATAGACAGTTATAAAAAGGCATACAGATTTTTATTTTTACAAATTAAAATAAGATGGCAAAACAAGTAGCAAAAGCAGCTAGATTATAAGGCGAATGTAGAAAACTAAAAACAGGAACATGTCTGCATTAGACCCTGCCAGGAGTCCAACAGATTCTTAAAGCCACTTATAGAGGTCAAGGTCGAGAGCTTCAGATCTTTTTGTAAGATATTCCAGGAAACAGGAGCGGAGTAGGAGAAGACCCTTTTGCCAAGTTCAGTCCGCACTGAGGGAACACCGCAGGTAATAATGTTCTGAGAGCGCACGCTGTAGCTGCACTCACGCAGAGACATGTAGGAGGAGATGTATGAATACTATGTTTTAATACCAGTGTAGAAGTAGTAGAAATACTTTGTTACTGAACTTAAGTAGAGGTACCCTTAAAAGGTAGAGATACTTAAGTAGAATTTTCACATATCTTTACTTTACTTCGTTATTTACATTTCTAGCAATTTTCACTTTTACTCCACTACATTTCCTCAATAAAATATATACTTTTACTCCAATACATGTCCCTTAACCATATAGTTACTCGTTCCTACAATGTAAAATTAGAAGAAACCTGATTGGGCAACTCCTGTTTGTTCTCCCAATCTGTGACTTCACGCAGCCCCTTCCCTGCCGCTTGTGTGAAAACCGCGGTTCCTGCTGTGAACAAGCTAGATGCAGATATCATTCGGGTCCGTGTACATTCAGGCAGTTTGTTTATTCGTTTGAAACAAAAATAAAAAAAACAAGAACACACTTTTTTTTAGTTTTTCGTTTATTAAACCAAAATGAAAAAATTGGATAACGAAGTGTCATCTGATTTTTGATAGGTCTTTGTTGACTCACAGTGGAGCCACTGTAAATCCTTGATAGGTGTGAAAATGATGGTAGCTGCTAAAAAGGAGAGGTCTGGTGTTCTCCAGGACATTAACTGGTTAGAGCAGCAAGGTGAAGTTGTCGGGTCACTTTTCTTCCCATTAAAAAATACGGAGATAGATATCCAGTTTAGGGTGATTTAATTTTTGTGTTTCTTCTGGTATTTACACACAGCAGTAAACCAATAAAGCACAAACAAGCTCGAACAACAAGGCTCCATCCGTGTCGGGAGAGAAAAAAAAAAAACTCCAACTGAGCTCTGCACTTTACACAGAGCGATGCGTTCACTAGCGCTGGAACAGCCACGGTGTATTCAAGAGCATAGGAACAATTAAATTCAAAAAGAAACAAGCCATAACCAAACATTCATTAGGTTCATTAGAATCAGACTTTTTAAAGATTACTATTTCATTGCTCAGTTCAAACTTTCCAAGTTTTTGTCATTGGATATTGCACCCAAAAAATGTTGTTTTGGAAGTTCTAACCATTCACTTTTACTTAATACTCTTACTTTAAGTAAATTTTATATGAGAAATTTACTTTTGAAACTTAAGTACATTAAATGTCAGATACGTTAAGCTTTTTACTCAAGTAATAATTTTAAAGGAGACTATAACTTTTACCAAATTAATTTTATGTTGAGATACTCGTACTTTCACTGACGTATCACTTTGAGGTACTTCATACAACACTGTTTAATACTGTTCTTAAGACTGTGTCGCTGTATTTGCATATTGCTCAGGACATCTTTGTAAGAGAGATTAATAATCTCAATGGATTTCTTCCTGGTAAAATAAAGGTTTAAATAATAATAAAAAAAAAAATCAGCAGCTGGGATATGCTTTCTGAAGGATCTTGCTTGCTCAGTGCTCGCTAACTGAAGATTTGAGTTGCAGGCTCTTGGGAAAGGTGCTATCCAGTCAGCATCGGAGGTTGAATCTCAGGTGGTTCCTGTGGTCCACCTTCTTCCTTGCTGTCTGCTCAAACTCTCGAACTGGTTTGAGGATCTCACTCAACCTGGATCATTGAGCATGCATTAGGACATTACCCAATATACAATAGGTGTGTGCCACAATAATTTCAAAGTAAAAGAGTCATTTAAAAATCCTTCCAAGCATGTCACATAAAATATTCTAATATATGTAAAGTATTTAAGCTATATAAATCTGACATGTTCCATATCCCCCTTTTTTTTGGGGGGGGGGGGGGGGGATGTATCCATTTGTGGCAATGTAATAACATCTATGGTCTTCTTTCCCAAAGTTCTCAGTTTATGTCAAGACAACAAAACCCAAGTCAAAACAAGACCCTATTCATTAAATTGGTGGTGATGTATTTAAGGTATTTAAAAGTGTTTCTAAGCTGTGGGTGTTGGCTACAGTAGCTTTTATGGATGAATTTTAAAACCCCAACAACACCTGTTACGGGTTGAGTGTTGATTTTGTTTTCAGGTAGGAACTCTTCAATCACCTTCAGGTGTGAGCAGCCAACTTAAGTGAGGCACACCTGCTCCTCAGGGTTGACTCTCTTCACTTACCTGTCATGCTGCAGATTGTTTGGCTGCTTCTTGGCTTTTTGCTCCCCACAACGATCTAATTCTTGAGTTTAATAAAACATGTAGTTAGCTCATTTGTCTTGTGGTCCTCATTGTGTTGCAGCCTTTTTAGAGCCGGCGGGTTGTAACATAATTGGGGCTCGTCCGGAATTAGTCCTAAGACAAAATTATTAGCTTTGTTAGTTTTCCTTAGACTTAGAATTTGCTTGATCGTTTTTTAATTGGTGGAATTTTATAATCCTTTTTTTTTCCCCCAGTTTGACAATGGTGGGTGAGTATCTCAATGTCACTACCTGTGCAATAACCTGTCACACATTTGTGTAGTATATGTTAATTATGTGCACTATCTATCTATCTATCTATCTATCTATCTATCTATCTATCTATCTATCTATCTATCTATCTATCTATCTATCTATCTATCTATCTATCTATCTATCTATCTATCT
>NW_023623023.1:1714-4502 GCF_014905685.2 Nematolebias whitei | reverse complement strand
TTCACTTCAACATTAAAAATTGGTTTGAACTAAACACAATTTGATTATCAAAACATTTGTGAAATAGTAATGATAATAGAAAAGAGAGTGTTCTTTCAATTGATCAGTGTAGGACACTTAAAAAGTCTTCTGGATGGACTTGATTTTGTGTTTCTGGACTCAAATCAATGAAATACAGTTCTTGTTCCAGGAAGGCCCCTCAAGGCCAGATTTGACCTGAGGCCTAGTTCACTACAGTCCCCCCTTTGGAAATCATCGCCTGTCCATGGGGATGAATTCCAACATGAACTTACGCCTTCGAATGTCCTTGAGCTTGATGTAATCCAGCAAGGAAAACAAAAGTCAAAGGATGTAATCCACGATGTTTTTGGTAATTCCATTGTATTGATGATAATTCCATAATGTTGTTGGTAATTCCATTGTAGCAATGCTTTAACCCCTTGGAAACAGAGTCTGTAATCCATTGGAAAAAGTCATATAATCCACAACGGTAAATCCACAACGATTAATCCACAACGATTGGAAGTGTTGATTGATCAGCATACAGAGGGGTTCCCTTGGATTGAACTGAAGATGCGGCCACTGGATGAAGAGTGAAGACCAATGTCAGGATTGCAGGTCTCCTCCAGCGAAGGTCGTCTCTGGGCGACGTCCAGTCTGTGCCGTTCTGGTTCAATGTGACATGCAATTATGTGGTTTAAGGTGGGCTTATGAAGGGGATTTTACATAAGGCCTTAAACTATATGCACCTGGTGTGTAAGCTATTATGATTGGGAACAGCTACAGCTACCAGTTAAGGGATGGAACATGCTGAAAAGGGTAACTATAGGGGTCTATACCTTTAGAGAGTGTTCCAAACTATTTTTCCATTCCTAACTTGGTTTAAGTTAGACTTACATGGTAAAATATAGTTTGGTTCAATTGTCTTTTAGACGAACGACTTGAAATTGGGTGTTTGGTTTCCCCATAAATGTCTTTGGAAGTCTATGGCGAGACTCATCAAAAAGAATTAGCTATCCCCCCGAATAGAATTGATCGAGTAGGTTCGGCTTAAGCTTTGTGAGACCAATGTAGATTATGGTACTTAAGGTAGCAATAATCTACATTGACTCTGCAAAGATTACATTTTAACAAATGAACTGCATGTTGGCATAGTTAAAGGCCTCTTAGTCTCTAACTCAACTACACACAAAATTCATTCTTGCTTGGGGTGTTCAGAATCAATACCAAAAACCAATTAAACGATGTCTCAACATCGACAAAACAGTGACTAAGCAACCAGTAAAACAACGTTTCAACATTGACAAAAGCAGTGATTAAGCAACTAGAAAACGACGTTTCGGTGCGTCACTCACTCTGAATGTCAGATTTGCTCACGTTATCGCGTCTGGTAGCATTATCCTAACTGGCGTCACCCCCCTTCGGTCATGGGAGACCGCAAACACGGGTGAGGACGTCGCTCCATGAGCTAAAGTTAGGTTGTCCTTGAGTAGTTTTAACTGTTTGCGCAGCTGAAAGAGGACTTTAAGGTCTGGATTGGAATCCAGTACACCTATCGATGGAGTGTATTTGTCTGGGTCAGTCAGATACAGTATCATCGATTTAATTGCAGGATCATCCAACTTCTGAAGTTGGATGCTGTCTGGGTCAGGTGAAAATGACTTTTCACATTTTAAAAGAGCTTGGCGAAGTTTGTCTCTTTCTTCATCAGATGTCAGAGTGTCGGCTTGGGCGACCACCTGTTCAAACTGTGATGAGACTGATGAGGGTTCTTGCTCCTTGGGGAGCTCCAACGAATCCTTTTCTGAGTCGTCGGACCTGTCTATGGGTAAGACACCATAAGTTTGAGGCCCTTGGTCGACGTCATCGGTTGAGAAAAGAGCTATGGCCTGTGTTGGTTTAGTTAACCATACTGGCCCAGTTTCTTGACTCGGTACCAGGTTATCTGGGAGTCCTCCCAGAACTGGAATGCCTAGTTCAAAATCATGAAAATCAGGTTCTGAGTGTTCAGCTTGCGATGACTCATCATCGTTTGTGTGTGAGTTTACCCCCCCTTTTTCCGATGAGGGGTTGTTGGAGGCCACAACAATAATGTCTTGGTGTGTTTCACCGACATCTGTAATGTTGTCATTCGCGCCACCAGATTTAGTAGCGATCACATCACTACATAGTGCTCCAGGTTGGATTCCCATTTCAGCGTTTTTCAAAGTTTCTAAAAACCTGCGTATTTTCTCTGTCTCTTCCGAGCTCAGAGGTGTAGGGCCTTGTTTCTGGAACCTTTGTGATTTTATCGCCTCGGTTCGTTTCGTCCGAGGTGGGGGAGGGTTAGGTACGTCTTTTGGGGTTCCTTTTCGGACTTCCCCTGATAATATGGGTCCTCTTGGATCCCATATCTTTGCGTCCTACGCACACCCCATATACGATAATCACGTTCATCCTCTGAAAGAGGAGCTTTTCTGTCCCAGCGTGCACCTTCATTACGCGGTTTGTTAGTTTGAAAATACTGCTTTTTCTCGCCTGTTTTAGGAGGAGGCGGCGAGGCACGCCGTCCTTCCATTTCTAGGGAGTGGGGTTTAACCTTTATACCAGGAAACACCTCTATGGGCGTCTTAGCATGAGAACATGCCTCAAACACATTCACAGCACACTACTTAATCTCATTGATGGATTTTTCTCTGAAATTTGCCATAATTTGTACTGACATGCGTATGTCAGTGTGGAGATTTTTGCTGAAAACAAATTTGAAACCTTCTTCTTCCTCCATTCCGGTTTCATTTCTGTTACCAAA
>NW_023623023.1:1352-1614 GCF_014905685.2 Nematolebias whitei | reverse complement strand
GCTCGATGAAGGTGAACACCTCTCTGTCTGAAGTGAGCCTTATCAGACTGACTTTATCCTCAACCGTAGCATTAGGATACCCACTCAGTCTGAATTCAATGTCTTTGAGGTACGCTTTTGTTCCAGTTGAACCCATTGGTCCCGGTACAAAGCGTTGTACATATTTTGAGAGTTTTAGCAGAACATCTATTGAAAGAGGAAGTTTCCATGCTCTCTGTTGCATGTTTGGTGGAGGAGACCTGTTCAGGTCTGTTCCTACCAC
>NW_023623023.1:0-1252 GCF_014905685.2 Nematolebias whitei | reverse complement strand
TGTTGCATGTTTGGTGGAGGAGACCTGTTCAGGTCTGTTCCTACCACTTTAGGTGAGGGTGGAGGTGTTTCTCTACACACATGTGGAGGTGGCAGAATGGGATTAAGAGCAGGAGGTGCAACAACATCTTTCTGAGGTGGTTGTGGGTGACCTGGACTCTGACCTTGGTCTTTTTTGAGTTCCAGACAAACTCGCCCCACGTCAGAACTTTTATTTGTTGCCGCGGCTAGTTTCTCCTCACAAGCTTTCAGGCGTTCCTGTGATGTTTGACATTCACCTTGTAAACGCACACATTGTTGGAGTAATGCCGCTTTTTCCATTTTGCATTCGTCACGTTGTGTTTTAAGCACATCTATCTCAGCTTTGCAGCGGGAAACTTGTGACATTTTCTCGTCGTGATCCCGTCTTAATGCAAAGTATCCTCTGGACAACAGCTCTTTAGCATCCCTGGCTTCAGATAGTGATGCATTAAGTAACTGTATTTTGCTATTCAGTGAATCAATTTCTGCACGTGCATCTTGCTGTGATTGAAACATCTGTTCAAAATGTTTTTTTGTGAGGATCTCGTGTTCACTTTTAAATTGAAGGAAGTGTTCTTCAATTTCCTGAACCACCTCCTTTTCACTGTTTAACCTTATTGCAAGGTCATCAGCTTTTTCTACCATAGCATAGAATGATTCTTTCAGCCAGATTGCCATTTTAGCCAGCTTTTCATAGCTTGACTTTGTAATTTCTGTAGAGGTCACACTCTCTGCAACCTCCTTCAGATTGTCCAATAACTCTTTTGGATTCATGCTTTCCACCTGTTTATCATATGGATGTAAGGATTCTGTGAGCAGCGTCAACGCTCTCTCCAAACAGTCCGTCATCTCATAAGGATCAAAATCCTTTTCTATCACACCTGTCATGGTTATTCACTGTTCAGCACTTTATCTGGTTAAAACAGTTGCCAGCTTCAGATATTTCAACAGGTGAATATTTGTATTCAAGTGAGCAGTGAGTTTCACACACTTTTTAAGCTCTGGGTTTACACAAAAGTACTGTTATAAGTCAACTTATTCAGAGGAATGGGCACCTGTTCGTAGGTTTTACCCCAATTCATGAATATTTAAGTAAATGCTTCTCTGCAGTGTTACTTTTTAATGTGCTTATTTTTTAACAGATAATAGATTACCAAGCTTCTCAGTGTTTTTTTACTCTAAAGCACTGAACTTAATAAACCTGCAATTTTTCTAAAAAGTCTCACAGCAAC
>NW_023623022.1:0-4503 GCF_014905685.2 Nematolebias whitei | reverse complement strand
TGTTGTGTTGTGATCTTGGTCCAAACCCTCACGAGAGTTCCTTACAGAACTATCGGGCCATTATGGACCACTCACACACAGCAGAATGGCAGTCTGGTGTCGAGGGAGCTATTTGTAAATTAGAAACTAATATGGAGGAGATAGTTCGTTTACTCAAGTCATCCTCTTCTCCCGAACCAGTTCAAGCCTGTCCGGTTCCTACCCGGGAACCTAGACTCTCGCCACCTGAGGCATTTTCTGGAGCACCCGACCAATGCCGTCCCTTTATCACACAATGCGAGATCCACTTCCAACTTCAACCCTCCATGTTTACCTGCGACCGCTCCAAAGTCGCATATATGATCTCTCTGTTAACAGGCAAGGCCAAAATATGGGAGACTTCAGAGTGGCAAAGAGACTCACAGTTTGTTTACTCTCTCCAAAGCTTCAAGAAGGAGTTATGCCGAGTTTTTGACCCAGTTCTTCCGGAACGAGAGGCTGCCAGACGACTATTCGACATCAAGCAAGGTAACCGTCGCGTCACAGATTATATCATTGACTTTCATTCAGTATCGTCCGGCAGCCACTGGAATGACGAGGCATTAACCGATGCCTTTTATCGAGGCTTGGACGACGCCATTAAGGACGGGCTGGCAACCCAGAGACTTCCAGAGACATTACAAGGTTTGGAGGACCTGGCCACAAGACTCGACCTCCGACTGGCTGAACGCTCCCGGGAAAGGAAGACTGCTACGTCATCCTCCGTCAGGCAGCGCGGTGAGTACGGCGCTCACACGAAGACATGGGACTTACCTCCTGTTTCTTCACCTCGTCCGGCAGTGGAGCCTCGGCAGCAGTTACCAGGTCCGGCTGAGGAGCCTATGCAGCTGGGCCGAAGCAAACTCACACCGGCGGAGCGGGATCACCGTCGAAGGAATCGGCTGTGTTTCTATTGCGGTAACGCTGGACACGCCGTCTACTCATGTCCGGTAAAAGGCGGGGCTCAATAAACGAGAGGAGATGTTTATTGAGTCGCGCATCCACTTCCTCCATCTCCTCACCATTCGTCATCCCCGCCGAGATCTGCGTTCCGGGTAAGATCTGTTCCTCTATCAAAGTTTTTGTTGACTCTGGAGCCGATACGGAATTTTTGGACTATGATTTCGCTGTTACTGCCGGAATTAAAATCCTACAGTCATCTAAGAACCATTCCGTTGTCGCTCTTGATGGTCACCCTCTCAACTCCTCCTCCCAGGTCTCAGAGCCCGTCACGTTATGTTTAGGTGGTAATCATAAGGAACTCATCAGTTTTCTCATAATAAACTCTCCTGAGAACCCCTTAGTCTTGGGTGCTACCTGGCTGTCTAAACATAATCCACACTTAGATTGGAGGCGGAGGGAGATTTTGGGATGGTCAGAAGAATGTCTCTCTACCTGCCTTTATGAAGCAGTGGTTCCTTCAGACTCTGTCATTCAGTCGCCCAGTTATTATCCGGACTTGGCTAAGGTTCCCACTGACTATCATGACCTCAAGGAGGTATTTAATAAAGTTAAGGCCACGTCGTTACCCCCGCACAGACCCTATGACTGCCCTATTGACTTAATACCCGATACCACACCACCCAGAGGGGGCCTTTATTCTTTATCCTCACCAGAACAAGAGGCCATGAAATCTTATATTCAGGAGTCCCTGCAAGCTGGGATCATCAGACCTTCGGTCTCTCCCGCAGGGGCCGGTTTCTTTTTTGTTAAGAAAAAGGATCAGACCCTCCGTCCCTGCATTGACTTTAGAGGTCTGAACAAGATCACTGTTAAAAACAAGTACCCGTTACCCTTGATGAACACTACATTTGACCTTCTGCAGGGATCCAAGGTCTTCACTAAGCTCGACCTCCGTAATGCCTACCATCTGGTTCGCATCAGAGAGGGGGACGAGTGGAAGACTGCATTCAACACACCCACTGGACATTATGAATATTTGGTGATCCCATTTGGGCTCACCAACGCTCCTGCAGTTTTTCAATGTCTAGTAAATGATGTGCTTAGGGATATAGTTAACAAGTTTGTTTTTGTTTATCTTGATGATATTTTGATTTTTTCTAAAGACATTGATTCTCATAAAAAACATGTTAGATCTGTTTTAACCCGGCTTCTGCAAAATGGTCTGTATGTAAAAGCCGAGAAATGTGAGTTTCACACTACCTCCACTACTTTCCTGGGCTTTGTTGTCTCCCCAGACTCTGTATCCATGGACTCTTGCAAGGTGGCTGCTGTGGTGGACTGGCCCACTCCCAAGGACCGGAAGCAACTGCAACGCTTTCTGGGGTTTGCTAATTTTTATAGACGCTTTATAAAAGGTTACAGCCAACTCGCTAAGCCTCTTCACAAACTTACCTCATCTAAGTCACGTTTTGTTTGGTCCACCGCAGCAGCCAAAGCCTTTTTTGATCTCAAAAGATTGTTTTCTTCAGCTCCCATCCTCCGGGCCCCCAACCCCGACGAGCCCTTTGTCGTCGAAGTTGATGCCTCCAGTACTGGGGTGGGGGCCATTCTTAGTCAGCGTAGCCTGGAGGGACGCCTGCATCCTTGTGCTTTCTTTTCCAAGGGTCTCTCCGAGGCAGAAAGAAACTACGACATTGGGGATCGGGAGCTGCTGGCCGTCAAACTCGCCCTTGAGGAGTGGAGACACTGGTTGGAGGGCTCCAGGTTCCCTTTTTTGGTTTGGACTGACCATAAGAACCTGGAGTACCTCAAATCCGCTCGTTGCCTCAACCCCCGTCAGGCCAGGTGGGCATTGTTCTTTTCACGTTTTGACTTCACTTTGTCTTTTCGCCCCGGTGAAAAGAATACCAAGCCTGATGCCTTGTCTCGCATCCTGGAGAAGGATGAAGCCCCTTCCTCTCAGGAGGATCAGTTTATCCTCCCTGAGACTGCCCGCCTGGCCATTACCCAGCTTGAGTTGGATCTGAAGGCCTCCAACCAGACCAATCCTCCTCCACCTAGATGCCCACCCAACCGTTTATTTGTCCCTTCCTACATGGTTAAACAAGTTTTGGATTTCACCCATAGTTCTCGTCTATTCTGTCATCCTGGTTTAAGTAAAACGTTGTCCCTGGTTAGGTCCCAGTTTTGGTGGGAGACCTTATTTCAGGATGTCCAATCCTATGTGCGATCTTGCCCCTCCTGTTCCCAATCCAAACCCTCCAAGCGCCCTCCTTCAGGGCTTTTACGCCCTCTTCCCTGTCCATCTCGTCCCTGGTCGCACATAGGAATGGATTTCATTACCGGTCTCCCACCATCCAATTCTCACTCGGTCATCCTCACTATAGTAGACCGTTTTTCTAAAATGGTCCATTTGATTCCCCTTCACAAACTACCGTCATCCAAGGAACTCGCTCTGATCATGGCCAGGGAGGTTTTTAGACTCCACGGTCTGCCCACTAACATTGTTTCCGACAGGGGTCCTCAGTTTGTCTCTCTCTTTTGGAGGGAGTTTTGCTCCCTCCTGGGCATTGACATTAGCCTCTCCTCTGGGTTTCACCCTGAGACCGATGGCCAGACGGAGAGGGCTAATCAGGAGGTCGAGGGCAAGCTGAGGATTCTATGTCAACAGGACCCCGAGAAGTGGAGCTCCTCCCTACCTTGGGTGGAACATGCCCTTAACTCCATTCCTTCCTCGGCCACCGGTTTGTCCCCTTTTTACGTTGTCTTTGGTTATCAACCCCCTGTCGTCTCTCTCCAGGAGAGGGAGGCTTCTGTCCCCTCCGCTCATCTGGCCGCCCTACGCTGCCAGAGGGTTTGGAGGAAGGCCAGACGCACCTTGTTGAAGAGTAGGGCGGCCTATCGCAAGCAGGCCGACCGCCGTAGAACCCCCCAACCCGTTTACTCCATAGGCCAAAAGGTGTGGTTGTCCACCAAGAATCTCCCGCTTAAGCTCCAGTCCCGTAAATTGGCTCCTCGCTTCATTGGTCCCTTTCCCATTTCCAAAATCATCAACCCTGTGTCTGTTCGCTTGACTCTTCCCAGGTCCCTCCGTGTCCATCCCACCTTCCACGTTTCTTGCATCAAACCGGTGGTCTCCTCCTCTTTTCATGCCCCTGCTCACGCCCCTCCACCCGCCCGCTTCATTGAGGGTGGCCCTGTCTATACTGTGCGCCGTCTCCTTCGCTCTAGGCAGAGGGGATGGGGGGTTCAGTACCTTGTCGACTGGGAGGGGTACGGTCCTGAGGAACGTTCCTGGGTCCCCTCCCGTCACATCCTCGACAGGACCCTCATCGCCGACTTCCACGCTCTCCATCCAGGTCAGCCAGGTGGAACGCCAGGAGGCGTTCCTTGAGGGGGGGATCTGTCATGAATCACGTCCCTGTGTTTAGATCTTTATCACTCTGTTCACTAGTTCTGGTTTCTCAGTCCTGTTCTGGTTTTTTCCTCTTCACTCCTTATCTACTTCTACCTGGTTCTCATGTGTGTGTATGTAGAGAACCAGTCTATCCACTCTGCATGTTGGTGAAGGTTGACTGCACT
>NW_023623021.1:4199-4503 GCF_014905685.2 Nematolebias whitei | reverse complement strand
GAACAAAGTGACAAAAATATAAACTCAGACAGGCGTGAATCGTGACATATCCCCACCTCAAGGGACGCCTCCTGGCGTCCCACCTGGTTGGTCCGGATGACAGGCGTGAAAGTCAGAGATGAGAGACTTGTCCAGGATGTTACGAGCAGGGACCCAAGAACGTTCCTCCGGACCATAACCCTCCCAGTCGACCAAGTACTGAAGACCGCGACCCCTCCGTCTAGAGCGGATAAGACGGTGGACCGTGTAGGCAGGGAACCCATCAATCAGACGGGCGGGTGGGGGGGAACGAACGGGAGTGTGA
>NW_023623021.1:0-4099 GCF_014905685.2 Nematolebias whitei | reverse complement strand
AAAGGGGGGGGGGGGGGGGGGGGGAACGAACGGGAGTGTGAAATCTAGACGAGGTGACCGGTTTGATGCAGGAGACATGAAAGGAGGGATGCACGCGAAACGACTTGGGCAGGGAGAGACGGACAGCGACAGGATTAATAATTTTAGAAATAGGAAATGGACCAATAAAACGGGGAGCAAGTTTGCGAGACTGGGCCTTGAGGGGAAGGTTCTTAGTGGAGAGCCAGACGTTTTGACCCACTTTATAAATGGGCTGACTAGACCTACGGCGGTCAGCTTTCTTGCAATAAACCGCCGTAGTTTTAAGCAACGCACGTCTGGCTCTCCTCCAGGCTCTACGACATTTGAGAGCCATCAGATGAGCAGAGGGGACAACAGCCTCGCGTTCTTGGAGGGAAAAGATCGGGGGTTGAAAACCAAAAACCACGTAGAAAGGAGAGAGACCGGTAGCTGAAGAGGGAAGAGAATTAAGGGAGTGTTCGACCCATGGTAGAGCAGAGGACCACTTTTCAGGGTCGGTATTACACAGGAGGCGCAATTTGTTCTCCACCTCCTGGTTGGTCCTCTCAGTTTGACCATCAGTCTCAGGATGGAAGCCTGAAGAGAGACTGATGGATATCCCAAGAAGACCACAAAATTCCTTCCAAAATAAGGAAACAAACTGTGGACCCCTATCAGAAACTATGTCGAGGGGGAGTCCATGCAGTCTGAATACCTCCTTGGCCATGATATGGGCCAATTCCTTGGAGGAAGGAAGTTTAGGAAGGGGAACCAGGTGGGTCATCTTAGAAAAGCGATCTACGACAGTGAGAATGACTGAATGACCCTCAGAGACAGGGAGACCAGTAATAAAGTCCATCCCAATATGGGACCAAGGACGTTTAGGGATGGGAAGAGGACGAAGCAGTCCATCAGGAGGACGCCTGGAGGATTTAATCTGAGAACATAAGGGACAAGAACGGACGAAAGACTGAACGTCTTTAAACAAAGAATCCCACCAAAACTGTGACCTAACCACAGAAAGAGTCTTAGTGAGACCTGGGTGACAGAAAAGGTGGGAGGAGTGACAAAATTCGAGCACCTTTTTAATCATGTGTGGGGGAACAAAGAGGCGGTTGTCAGGACAACCGGGAGGAGGAGAACGAGACCGACTGAATGCTCTCAGGTCAGCCTCGAGACGCGTCATGGCCAGGCGGGTCGACTCGGGCAGAATGAACCCCTGTTCCTCTAACGGAGAAGAAGAGTCATCTTCGGTGAGACGGGACAGAGCATCGGGTTTCACGTTTTTCTCCCCAGGACGATAAGACAAGGTAAAATTGAATCGAGAGAAAAAGAGTGCCCACCTGGCCTGACGAGGGTTTAAACGGCGGGCCGACCTGAGATACTCCAGATTCTTATGATCAGTCCACACTTGGAATGGGAATCTGGAGCCCTCCAGCCAATGACGCCACTCCTCCAATGCGAGCTTGACAGCCAGCAACTCTCGATCCCCCACATCGTAGTTGCGTTCCGGTGCTGACAAGCTCCTAGAAAAAAAAGCACAAGGATGAAGTCGACCCCCCTCGCTACGCTGGCTGAGAATGGCCCCCACCCCAGTGCTGGAGGCGTCCACCTCCACAATGAAAGGTTCTCCTGGGTTAGGGGCCTGTAGAATGGGAGCCGATGAAAAGAGGGTCTTTAATTTAAGAAAGGCTTCATCAGCCTCTGAGGACCACATAAAACGTGATTTAGTAGATGTCAATGCATGAAGAGGTCTAGAAATGAGACTGAACCCTTTAATGAATCGTCGGTAAAAATTTGCAAACCCCAAAAACCGCTGGAGTTGTTTACGATCTTTTGGGGTCGGCCAATCCAAAACTGCCGCAATCTTATTGCAGTCCATCTCCATCTTGTCTGGGGAAATAACGAAACCGAGGAACGAAGTGGTGGAAACATGAAACTCACATTTTTCAGCTTTAACATATAAGCCGTTTTGAAGAAGACGAGTGAGTACTGCGCGGACGTGTTTGCGATGGGTAGACAGATCTTTAGAAAAAATAAGTATATCATCTAAGTAAACAAAAACAAACTGGTTAACCATATCCCTCAAAACATCATTGACCAGATTTTGAAAAATTGCGGGAGCATTAGTTAACCCAAAAGGCATGACTAGGTACTCGTAGTGACCTGTGGGGGTATTGAAGGCGGTCTTCCATTCATCTCCTTCACGAATACGAACTAGATGATAGGCATTGCGGAGATCTAGTTTAGTGAAGACCTTAGCTCCTTGTAGGAGGTCAAAAGCCGAGTTCATGAGAGGTAGGGGATATTTATTCTTAATGGTGATCTGATTAAGACCGCGGTAATCGATACAAGGACGGAGAGAACCGTCTTTCTTGCCTACAAAAAAGAAACCTGCCCCAGCCGGAGAGACGGAAGGACGAATAATGCCTGCTTGGAGGGATTCATGGATGTAATCCTTCATAGATTGTTGCTCGGGGATAGAAAGGGAATAAAGAGCTCCCCTAGGGGGTGTGGAACCAGGGAGAAGGTCGATTGCACAATCGTAAGGACGATGAGGTGGTAAAGATGTAGCCTTAGCCTTATTAAATACCTCTTTAAGATCGTTGTATTCAGAGGGGATCTTAGAGAGGTCAGGGTAGTTGTCTACAGAGTTCTTAGCAGAGTCCTTCATGATAACAGCGTCCAATAAACAAGATGATAAACACTCCTCAGCCCAACCCAAAATCTCCCCTTTTTTCCAGTCAATGTGGGGATTGTGTTTTTGAAGCCAGGTAGCACCTAACACCACTGGAGCCTGGGGAGAATTAATGATGATGAAGCTGACAGTTTCTCTATGATTACCCCCCACATGCAGAATTATGGGCTCAGTAAACTGTGAAGAGGAGTTCAGGGGATGACCATCTAAAGCCACCACAGAATGTTCTTTGGCTGACTCAATGATTTTAAAACCCGCTTTGACAGCAAAATCAATGTCCATGAACTCCGTGTCAGCACCAGAGTCAATGAAAACCCTTACAGAAATAGGGGTCTTACCCGGAATGGAGAGAGTAGCAGCTTGAGTCACTGATGAGGAGAGTGTTGAAGAAAAAGTCCTGCTCAGTAAACCTCTCCTCATGTTTACTGAGCGTGCCTTTTTACCGGACACGTCGAGATGGTGTGACCAGCCCCCCCACAATAGAAGCACAGATGTCCTCTTCGCCGCCTCTCACGCTCAGAGGGAGTAATGTGGCTGCGGCCCAACTGCATCGGCTCCTCTGCAGGGAGAGAGGGAGAAGTAGGAGGTGATTTAGGTGTTCTGGTCTCCTGGAGAGGTTCACTAACCAACGGGGTGGCCGTGCGAGCATAAGATCCACGTTCCCTGGACCGTTCGGCCAAACGTAGGTCCACCCTGGTGGCCAAGTCCTCCAAGTCCTGTAGAGAATCTGGATATCTCTTAGTAGCCAACCCGTCCTTAATGTTGTCATTTAGTCCTCGATAGAAAGCATCAGTCAGAGCCTCCTCATTCCAATGACTGCCTGAGGAGATAGAGTGAAAGTCTATAATGTAGTCTGTTACTCTGCGGTTACCTTGACGGATAGAGAACAGACGTCTGGCGGCTTCTCTCTCAGGCAGCACTGGATCAAACACCCGACACAGCTCCTTGGCAAAGTTCTGAAAAACGTTACAAAAGTGAGAGTTGCGCTGCCACTCCGCAGTTCCCCACCTCTTGGCTTTGCCAGAGAGGAGAGAAATGGCGTATGCCACCTTGGATTTCTCAGTGGTGAAACATGAAGGCTGTAATTGGAAATGAATTTCACACTGAGTAATAAATGGTCTGCACTGATCGGGTTCCCCTGAGAACAGTTCGGGAGGGGCGAGGCGAGGCTCCCGTACCGGCCCAGAGGCAGAAACTGAATTACCCATGTCCTGGTTCGTGGTTTGAGGAGTCATAGTTCTTAACATCCGGACAATGTCCTCCATACCGGTTTCTAATTTATTTATAGCGCCCTCGACACCAGAGCGCCAGTCTGCAGATGGTGAGTGGTCCATGATTGTTGGCCAGATAGTTCTGTAACGAACCCCTTCAAATACTGGACCAAAATCACCACAAACGCTT
>NW_023623020.1:0-4503 GCF_014905685.2 Nematolebias whitei | reverse complement strand
GTACAGCTGTGGTGAATCAGCTCCACAGGACACGAGTCTTTCAGGACCACCTGCATAAGAATGTCATAGTAAGAACTTATTATCTTAGCTTGGTCACTCATCAGCCATTCTTTCATGATGCAATCTTGCTTCCCAAATATTTTTTTATAACTAATGTCATAGAACCATAGTATCATGTTATGTGATTATATATTTAGTTTGGAGTATGTTCTATGAAGGTCAAGAGTAGTGTAATACAATTATCACAAGATTACATCTTAAATGAATGGATGAGATAAAGATAACTTGATTTCAAAACACTTTTAACCCAGAGGAGACCCGCTAGGTAAAAATACCTGGATAATGTTACAGAGACTGTGAGTGTATTCTTTAGATTTAAGTAAAACTAATATGCATGAATTACCAAATTAACACTGGGTTAAAAGTAACACATAACAACCATAAAAGAAGAACAATGCATGCAGCAAATAACCAAATGGGGACAAGCAAGGCCAAACTCACGTGTTAATATTCATCAAATAGCCAATTCCATTTTATTTTTATTTAAGAATTAATTACCACCTTAGCTAAATCCCCATTAACATTAGGAACGTCGGGTTACTGAACCAACAATCTTAAAACTGTCATCTGAACAATCCTATCTTCACCCTACACTTAAACTGTGAGGTTTTTCATTTTTCTTCATGGACCTGTGACACAGAGCCCTGACAACGACTTCACCTGTGTCCTGATTTTTGCTAGAAACTGAGAAGAGCAGAATGTTAGTAGAATGATCACAAAATATGAGCCTTTTGTTTAAGTGTGGAAAACCTGTTTCTATAACGTGAGTATACACAAAAATGGTCGTGTTGCTAATAGCCTAACGTTAGCTGCAAACAGTTAGCAACATCACAACGATCAAACTAACGTTACTTACCCTCGTAGTTGTGCAGGTAACTTGAGATATACAATTTAAATCCCTTGTTACGTTTGCTTGTCGGAGCAGGGGACCAGCCATCAACAATACGATGAACATCGCTGATATTTATCTTGGGCAGCTCTTGTAAACATCTAGAAAACGCCATTTTCACCGAGACCGGGGATTAGACCGGAAACTGGAATGCCGACATCCGGTCAAAGGGGAAGTGATTCAGGACGCATGTGCACAGAGCCTATTGTCCAAGTGAACTCCAAGGTATTTATACTTCTCCACCACCTCCACTTCTTCTCCCATGATGAAAATAGGGTTGGATCTGTTCCTGATTCTCCTGAAATCTACAATCATCTCCTTTGTTTTGTTCACATTTAAGATGAGATGATTGTTTCCACACCAAGCCACAAAGCGGTCCACCAGTTCCCTGTACTCAGCTTCTTGTCCATCTCTGAAACACCCGACCACTGCAGAGTGTAGTGAACTAGGCCTGAGGTCAAATCCTGACCTTAAGGACCTTATGGGACAGAAACTGTCATTTCATTGATTTGAATCCAGAAATACAGGTTGACCCATCCTGAGACTTTCTTTCTTGAATTGATCAAGTGAAAGAACACTACTTTCTATTATCATTACTATTTTACAAATGTTTTGATAATCAAATTGTGTTTAGTTCAAACCATTTTTAAATGTTGAAGTGAACTACTCATTTAAATCAACTGTGAAACAGTATTAGTGATTTTTAATCCTCATTCAAAGTAGAAATCAGGTTAATGATGCATTGTCTGATTTTCTGTCTTCAATGAGCAAGTTGTGTAAGTTGGTCAAAGGTCAAGTTTCGGTCAACTGCAAGTTTACTGAAAAAGAAATGTCATGTTTAACTTTTACAGCAAGATACTAGAGAAGTGACTCCACGAAGTCTGAGTTCTTCATAACAATCTTCTGTCTGTTCCTAAACACTTAATCTTTTTCCTTGACTTTTTAATAACCTCTTACATCACAAAACACACCTCTGTTTTGGTCCATCGACCAATCAGAAAGTTCTCAAATGAACCGGAAGTGAGCTCTTTTAAAAGGTGCAACACTTCCTAGTACACAGTAGTTCTGCGGTTCTGAGAGCAGTTCCAGAGTTCAGAATGCTGGAATTCAGGATGCTGGAGGAAGTTCTGAGAAGTTCTGCAGCAGTTCTGGGAAGAACGCTGAGGAGAACGCTGAGAGAATGCTGTGAGTTGGTTCCGAGAGCAGCAGAGTCCAGAATGCTCAGGACATCTGCGACTAAGCTGAACAAGAGAAGTTCAGAGGAATTATGAAGAAGTCTGTTCTAGGACGACCTCACGACTCCTGAGGTTTAGCTGTTCTTATGGAGACGCTGGAAGAGTTGAAAGGAAAGCTCTACACCAACGCCGAAACTATCATCTGCAAAGGTAAAGAGTCGATCTCAACCAAAGTGTACCGTTGGGTTAAGCTGGTCCAAAGGAGCGTGTTGTTCTGGTTATAACAGACAAATTCCCTCACCCATCTCTCTCAACTTAAACTTCAATTTCCATCTTTAAAATTCTTCTATTCTGCTAGCAAATCATTCCAGATATTTTCATAAATGTCTGTTGTGAAGCAAGGTTTTCAACCATCGCCGTATGGTTAATCTAATTGTACAGCTTGCTAAATTAGCCATGTTGTTATTTTCATTTTGCAAAATTAATGTAAATGTGTGATGTTAAACTTTGATTCTGTAAATAAATGACGCATTCATTTTGATGGGTCAAAGATAAACACGTTTCCGTCCACATTTAATAATTCAACACACGACATTATTCAGTCCAGAAAAATGAAAGAATCCGTTTAATTTATGAATATATATATCAGCATATGTTCATCTACAAGAGTCATCAGAATATTTCTGCAGATGACAGGAGTCTGTTTTGTACTGGAAATCTGAGGTGTACAGAGTGAAAATGAATGGTGAGAGTACAGTCCCCTGTGGTGCTCCTGAGCTACTGACCACCTGGTTAGACACACAACCCTTCAGTCTCACAAACTGTGGTCTGTCCGTCAGGTAGTCTTTGATCCAGGTGATTGTTGAGGCCTCCACCTGAGTCTTCTGGAGTTTCTGACAAAGCAGATCAGCTGGATTGTGTTAAATGCACTGGAGAAATCAAAGAACATGACTCTCACAGAGCTGTCTGCCTTTTCTAGATGACAGTGAGTTTGCTGAAGCAGGTGTATGATGGCATCTTCAACTCCAAGTCCACGCTGATAAGCAAACTGCAGTGGGTCCTGATACGTGCTCGTTTGTCTAGTCAGGTGGGTCAGCAGAAGTCTCTCTAGGACCTTCATGATGTGGGATGTCAGGGCAACAGGTCTATAGTCATTGAGGACTGATGGGTGAGTTTTCTTTGGTACTGGAACAAGACAGGATGTTTTCCACAACACTGGAACCTTCTCCTGGGTCAGGCTAAGGTTGAAGAGATGCTGCAGAACCCCACAGAGTTGCTCTGCACAGACCTTCAGGACTCTGGGACTGACACCATCTGGACCTGCAGCCTTATTCCGGTTCAGTCTCTCCAGCTGCTTCCTCACCTGACTTCTGGAAACGCAGAGGGGGGAGGCAAAGGAGATATCAGCATCTTCTGATTTAGTTGAAGACCAATATGTAGAAGAAGGGTCCATGACTGAGGTGGTAGATACAATATTTGAGGTGTGACAGGACAGCCTTGGGTCAAAGGAGGGTGGTATGTATGTTTGGCTGTGGGTAAGAGAGGAGGATGCTGAGCTTGTTCCTGAACTGAACCTATTGAAGAACGTGTTCAGTTCAGGCTCTGTCCAGGCTTCCATCCTTCTGATCCTCCTTCTGCTTGAAGCCTGTGATCTTTTTCATCCCTGACCACACCTCTCTGATATTGTTCTGTTGGAGCTTGCTCTCCAGCTTCTTCTTGTACACCTCCTTGCTGTTTCTTATCTTGACTTTTAGTTGCTTCTGTGTGCTCTTCAATAATTCCCTGTCTCCTTCCCTGAAGGCTCTTTTTTTCTGGTTTAGCAGTTCCTTCAGGTCAGTGGTAATCCAGGGTTTGTTATTGGGGAAGCATCTCACTGTTCTGGTGGGGATGGTGTTGTTTACACAGAAGTTTATATAGTCGGTCACACACTCAGTCATGGCATTGATGTCCTCTCCATGTGGCTGGCACAGTGCATCCCAGTCTGTAGCCTCAAAACAACCCCGCAGGGCTTCTTCAGCTTTCCATTGACCATTTTCTCACTGTTCTCTTTATTGCAGGTTGCCTCTGAACAAGGGGTTTATATTTTGAGCAGAGATACACAAGATTGCGATCTGATTTGCCAAGAGGGGGTCTTGCTTTAGCATGTATGAATCCTTGACATTTGCATAAAACAAGTCCAGCGTTTTGTTTTCTCTGGTAGAGCAGCTGACAAACTGTTCGAATGTCGGAAGTGTAGCAGAGAGAGGCACGATTAAAATCCCCAGATATTGCAACAAACGCACTAGGGTGTTGTGTCTGTAGCTTAGCAACCTCGGAGCTGATGACATCACACGCAGTCTCGGCAACAGCATTGGGTTGAATGTAAACAGTTGCCAAAAT
>NW_023623019.1:0-4504 GCF_014905685.2 Nematolebias whitei | reverse complement strand
AGGTATGTTTCGACAGTGCAGATGGACTGCTGAGTGAGTGCTGAAATGCCAGTCACACAAGGAGGACATGCCACTCACACACACGCAGCCCCCCCACTAGAGCATAGTGTAAATATGTGTAGAATTGTTTTATCCCTTGTATTTTTATGACAAAAATAAAAAGCATGGAAACAAATAACGGTTGTTGTTTTTTATATTTCTCATGCTGAAGTTTTAGTCCTCTTGACTTACACACAATTGCTTATGGTCTGTGCTTTTTTGCTCAAAACTAAGCTAAATACTATATATATCAAAACAAAATATGTGTTTCATACAAATTGTCAGTAACCTCAAAATGCAAAGTCTCTTGAGTTGTGTTTCACATGGTGTTTTGAGAATGTCATCTCGGTTTCAAGAAATGAGCCAAACCAATTGAAAAATAAACGGTAAATCGACTTCAATTTGTTCAAAATGTGCAACAACGTGCCACCAATGTATATATAAAAAATCTTCATATTATAAAATACAATAAACTGAATATAACTAACTAGAAACTAAATGGCTAAACTCAATGGAAAACAGTTAGTTGGGAGTTAAGCGTGCCCCCTCCTGTGGTGCACCAGTAATGGCCTTATTTACAAAACAAAAGCGCCTGTTAACAGCTCATTATAGGATGTTAGCTAAAATCCTTCAGGTCACTCGACCCGTCTCTGGGTTCCAAAGGTAGAAATGTTAAATGACCCTTCTCTGGGACTTCTAGTGTTAAAGGACATCGTGGACCACATGCAGCCTTCTAATTCACCTCTGGACTGTGTTCCCTCTCGTCTGTTTAAAGAAGTTTTTAACACTCTTGGTCCATTAGTTCTTGTCCTGATTAACATGTCCCTGTCATCAGGTTGTGTTCCAGCTACTTTTAAACATGCTGTGGTGCAGCCTCTCATAAAGAAGAAAAACCTCGACCCAACACTGCTCTTAAATTACAGACCTATTTCTAAACTGCCTTTTCTGTCGAAAATTTTGGAGAAAGTTGTTTTTAATCAACTTAAGAGGTTTTTAACTGCCAACAGCATTGGTGAAAAATTCCAGTCTGGTTTTAAATCAGGCCACAGCACAGAGACAGCCCTTTTAAGAGTTTTTAATGACGTTCTTTTAACTGTTGATGCAGGAAGCTCTGCTGTTTTAGTGCTTTTAGACCTTTCTGCTGCCTTTGATACTGTGGACCACAACATCTTGTTGTCACGACTGGAGCAGGTGGTCGGTATCAAAGGCACAGTTCTATCCTGGTTTAGATCCTACCTGACTGACAGGAGTTTTTCTGTTCATTTAGGAAAATGTTCTTCATCTCCAGCTCCTCTGATCTGTGGGGTCCCTCAAGGGTCTATTTTAGGTCCATTGCTTTTTAATCTTTACATGTTGCCTTTGGGGTCCATTTTTAGAAAACACAACATCCCTTTTCACTGCTTTGCTGATGATGCTCAGTTATATCTTCCAATTGAGTCAGACAGGGTCACTTCACTGGATCCACTCTTGAACTGTCTAAACGACGTTAAAGTCTGTTTAAAACTAAATTTTCTGAATCTAAATGAAAATAAAACGGAAGTCATCAGCTTTGGTAAATGTAATACCCTTAATGTGCTTGGCCCCTTGGCTTCATACAGTCACTCCAATGTCAGGAATCTGGGAGTTATTTTTGATAGTGCTTTTAAATTAGACAAACAGATAAATACAGTTGTGAAATCCAGTTTCTTCCAGCTAAGACTCATTGCCAAGGTGAAGTCTTGTCTCCCTTTTAGAGACCTTGAAAAGGTGATTCACGCTTTTATTACATCTCGTTTGGACTACTGTAATTCACTGTATGTTGGTTTAGACAAATCATCTTTGCATCGTTTACAATGTGTCCAGAACGCAGCAGCTCGTCTTTTAACAGCAACTAAAAAACATGAACACACAACCCCTGTCCTGGCTTCTCTCCACTGGCTTCCTGTCCACTTCCGAATTGATTTTAAGATTTTATTGCTTGTTTTTAAAGTCTTAAAAGGTCTGGCCCCGTCATATTTATGTGATCTCATTAACATTTACACTCCAGTAAGAGCACTCCGGTCTACCAACCAGTTCCTCTTAGATGTCCCCAGATCCAAACTGAAATCCAGAGGTGATCGGGCTTTTGCGGTTGCTGCTCCAAAACTGTGGAACAGTTTACCTGAGAATTTAAAGAGCGCTCAGACTGTTGAGACTTTTAAATCTTTGCTCAAGACTCATCTGTCTTCCTTGGCATTTCATCCACACAGAGTCTGAGAACAAGTTGAGCTGATTTTATTGTTGTTATGTGTTGTTTTTATTGTCAACTTATGTTTTTGAGTGGCACTAGATGCATTTTTACTCTTTTTTAAATTTTTTAATCTGTCTTAACTGTAAAGCACTTTGGTCAGCTTTTGTTATTTTTATGTGCTATATAAATAAATTGACATTGACAATGACAATTGACATTGGAGACAGGCCGGAAGTTGGAAACGAGTGAGGGGTCAAGGTTTGGTTTTTTCAGGAGAGGCTGGACGGCAGCATGTTTAAAGGTTTTTGGCACCACGCCAGTGGATAAACTACTGTTTACTATATCAAGAATGGACGGACATAGAGTAGGAAACACCTCCTTTAGTAGTCGAGGGGGGACCACATCAAAGGGGGAGCCAGAAGGTTTCAAGCTGCACATGACCTGCTCTAGAGAAGATAGAGTGATGGGTTCAAAATGGTCAAATGGAGCTACAGATTGAGGTGGGATGGATGGGTCATGAGTTGGAGGGGAAATGAGAGCCCGGGTGGTCGCAATTTTTTCCACAAAGAAATGTAGGAAGTTGTCGCACAGCTCAGTCGAGGCTTCCAGAGGTGATGGTTCAGTGAGGTGGAGAACAGAGTTTAGGGTGGAGAAGAGGACACGTGGGTTGTGAGAGTTTGAGGTAATTATATCAGAGAAGAATTTTGATTTTGCAGCTTTTACTGTTTTCTGATAACAGCGCCAGCTCTTTTTAAGTATCTGGAAAGAGACGTGCAGCCTGTCTTTCCTACACTTTCGTTCCGCCCTCCTACATTGCTGCCTAGCGGCCTTGGTGATGTCACTCAGCCAAGGTTCTGCTCTGAGTTTTGATTTTTTGGTTTTAACAGGTGCAACATGATCCATAGTCTTTAAGCAGACAGAGTTGAACTGGGATGTCAGCTCCTCAGTGGTGGTGAGAAACACTGGGGGCTGAATGATCATTTCAGAGTTATAAACATCTGTGAAACATGTGGCAGTGAAGTGGTTAATGGTCCGGGTGCGACGTGCAGGAATGCACGACTTAGGAGTTAGATGGGGGAGGGTGAACTCAAACTGGACTGGCAAGTGGTCTGAACAAACATTATCACCAATAACAAGATTATTAACAGTCATATCATGAGTTAAAACAAGGTCCAGTGTATGTCCACGCTCTTGGATGGGACCGTTTACATGCTGAGTTAAATTAAATGAGTCCAATAAATCTAAAAAGTCCTTAACCAAGGGCTTCTCAGGACAGCACACGTGCAAATTAAAGTCACCAATAATGAAAACATGCTCATATTTTGGTGTAATTTCAGCCAAGAAGTCAGAAAACTCATTTATGAAATCCTTAGAGCGAGGTTGGACGGTAGACGAGTGCAAATAACGTCTGAGGTGAATGTCCGAGTTCAAAGACGCTAAGCTCAAAGCTGGCGCGGGAAACTGGGATGGGCAGTTGTTTACAGTCAAAAGTTGTTTTGAATATTGTTAATAATCCACCACCGTGCCGGCCTGATGGCCGCGGGGTGTTAAAACACAGACTGTTCGGTGGGAGTAAATCCGTCAAGGCGCTGGACTCACCCGGAGACATCCAAGTCTCTGTGATGCAGAAAAAGTCCAGATCATGCTGTTGAAAGAAATCCCTGAGGATAAAAGTTTTGTTGGTAACAGATCTTGCGTTGTCCAAACACATACGGATATTGTCCAAAGTACAGCCAGCAGCGGTGGAGTTAGCAGCAGTGGAGCTAGCAGCGGTGGAGTTAGTGCGCGCTAATGGCTGCAGGTTTTCAATAACATCCCCTCCAGGTCGGTCCGGGCTGCGCAATGGCTGACAACTCAGAGTCAGAGTCAGAGTTTCTTTATTGTCATTCGCACCTCATGTGGTACATGTGGTGGAGCGAAATTATGTACACGGGGTCCCAGTTACATCCAACAATAAAATGTATAAGAAAAACAGTAATAACATCTAAGATATGAACTAAGAAAAACATCAACTAAATATACACTAAGCACTCATAACATAAAACATTGAACATCAGCACAAACATGAACATGAGTCTGTGAGCAGATGTGCACGCATGAACACATCAACATTGAAACAGATCAGCAGCAACATGAAACAGATCAGCAGCAACATGATATGGTTTTTCACAGTGATTATTCTAGTTAGAGATTCATGAGTCTAACAGCCTCAGGGTAGAAGCTGTTCCTCAGTCTAGTGGTTCTACACTTAATGCT
>NW_023623018.1:0-4504 GCF_014905685.2 Nematolebias whitei | reverse complement strand
GTTGATGATCCATTTAAAATTGAGGGTGTTGAGATTTGTAGAGTTAATGAGATGAAATTTTTGGGTGTAATCATTGATGAACAGCTAACATGGAAAAATCACATAAATTCTGTAAGAACAAAAATATCTAAATCTATTGCAGTACTATACAAAGTCAGGGAATTATTAAATGATAAAGCTCTGTATATGTTGTATAACACAATCATTGTTCCACATTTAATCTATTGCATTGATGTTTGGGGGAAAGCGTGTAAAACATTTACAAAACCTATTTTTATTTTACAGAAAAGAGCTGTAAGAATCATCACCAGAAAGCATTACTGTCACCCATCAAGCACATTATTTTATCAACTGAAGTTATTGAAGTTCCATGATTTAGTAGATTATAGTATTTTATCAGTTATGTATAGAGCTCAAAATAACACATTACCGTTAAATATCCAAAGAAATTTTATTAAAAGACAAAGTTGCTATAATCTTAAGGGGATAGAGATATTTGTCAAACCAAAATTCAGAACTAGTCTGAAGGGAAGGTCTACCTCAATCCAAGGAGTTGGATTGTGGAAT
Organism: Nematolebias whitei; assembly: GCF_014905685.2. NCBI lineage: Eukaryota > Metazoa > Chordata > Actinopteri > Cyprinodontiformes > Rivulidae > Nematolebias > Nematolebias whitei. The sequence goes on along the minus strand of NW_023623018.1, from coordinate 3,937 downwards.
GGTCTAGAGAGTGATGTAAAAAATGTCAAGTCAATGTGTACATTTAAGAAAAAGATCAAATCTAGATTGTTAAAAAAGTATATATGAAGTAGCTTAGTGTGTGTTTTGTATTAGAATTAGAAAAATTAGAAAGTTATTCATTTTGTTCTGTTACTTGAAAATTAATATGTCTGAAATAATTGTTTGAAAAAAGGGGCAGATAAAATAAGATTTTTTCTTCTTTCTGCTGCCTTTCATTTTAATTTTTTTGTATCTTTTTATATATTGTTATGGAATTGTTTTGTACTTTTTTAAAATGAATAAACTTCATACCATACCATATTTCTAAAATATCTGTACTGATTTTATGAGAAAGCAGAGTTTAAGATGGAGATTTATCTTACAGAGAGATTTGTGAGGGAATTAATCTGTTTGACCAGAAAACGTGCACGCTCCATCAGATATCAGCTGGCCTCCGGTACACTTAGTCGAAAATAGAACCCTCTACCTGGTTGACGATGGAATCAGCGTCGGAGTAGGTTCCTTTCTGACTCTTTCAGCGTCTCCGTGAGAACTGCCAAACCCTCAGAGAGTCGTACGTGGTGTTCAAACAGAAATTATAATCCCAACATCGTCACTGCATTCTGTATTCCAACGGAAGCACTCTGGGCTTCAGACATCAGAGTTTTCTCCTTCAGCCTTCAGAACTCTCAGACTCTAGAACTTCTTCAGAACCTCCATCACTCTGAGACTCTTGGACCCTCGGACTCTTGCAACTCTTTCACTCCCAGACTCTAACAGAACCGGGAAGTTGCCACATTTTAAATGAGTTGACTTCCGGGTCAATTTTAGAGCTTTTGATTGGTCGATGGACCAGGAAAAGGTGTGGTTTGTGATGTAAGATGTTGTCATAAGTCGAGGTCAGGGAATGAGATTGTTCAACAACTAACAGAAAGATAATTGCAGAAAAACCAGACTTTGTGGCGTCTCCCTCTTATTATCTTCTGAAAAAGTTTAAACATGACATTTTTCCTCGGTAAACATTTTAGTTGACCGAAACCGACCTTTAACATACTTACAAACTTGGCTCATTTCAGACAGAAAATCAAGAAATGCATATTAACCTGATTTCTTCTTTGAATGAGGAATAAAAATCATTACTTACTGTTTATGTAAAATAAAAATGAGTAGTTCTTTTCAACCTGTAACATTGAGTGAACTAACACAATTTGATTATCAAACATTTGTAAAACAGTGATGATCATAGAGAATTGTCTTTTCTGCTTGATTAATTCAAGAAAGAAAGTCACCAGATGGCTCAAACTGTATTTCTGGATGAAGATCAATGAAATAACGGTCACTGTTCATCTGATCAAGATTCGAGGTCAGACCAGGTTCACTACACCTCCAACTGGTCCAAAACTCTGATGCTCGCATCATTTCCAGAACCCCTTCCACCAGTCATATCAGAGTCAGAGTCAGAGTAAAAAAAACCCAAAAAAAACCACTGTGTTTCCTTAACTGATGACACCTTCCGGATTGAAGGTGAAACATTTCAGCACAAAAAAAAAAAAAAAATGTCCAGATGACCTGACTGAAAAATGTTGGATTATATACCTGGATTATTGAGCATGGACTTTGTTGTTAAAATAAAAAAGAAAAAAAATCAGTAATAAGATCTAAGATATGAACCAAGAAAAACATTAACTAAAAATATGCTAAGCGCTAATAGCATAAAAACAATATCCAAACAATACCCCTGTGTAACCCCCTATATAACCACTGTCCTGCAGCATCTTCTCTAGCTCCCCATTAAATTTTTCATTTCCTACTAAATCCTGCTCCTCACCTTCAAAGCCCTCAACAATGACGCCCCTCAGTATCTCACAGAACTTCTCCACATTAACACATCCACCTACACTCTCAGGTCATCTTCTTTTACTCAACTCACCCAACCACCTTCTTGTCTGATCACCATGGGATCAAGAGTATTCAATCACTCACCTCTCCAACTATATCCCTGTGGACATCAAAACCTGCCACAATCTCCATTTTCAAATCCTGAATCAAAACTCTTCTCTTTAAACAGGCTTACTCACTTTGACCTCCTTATGTTACCTACATTTAAGTTATGATGTTTATTTTGTTATTTTTCATTTTTTAGTTTTATTCTTTATTTTTACTGCATTTTATATTGTATTTACTGCATGGTGAACTTATGTGCCATGAAAGATGCTTTCAAAGAAAAATTATCATTATTATTGTTATTATTAACTTGTTTGTGCCGTCATGTATATGTAAAGTATCTGCTGGAGAACATTGTGATGAACTGTGTGTATTCAATGAGCTTCCAAAGTGATGTATATTGTGTCACTAAATAGGCATGTAATCTGAAAATAAACGTTGTATGAAGCTCACATTTTTCTTTTTACAGACACTTTCTGGGAAGTCAGTCTCATTTAATAAAATAATACTACTAATAATAATAATTTAACATGCAGTCCACCATGTGCATAAATGCATTGGATAAAAGGATCTTCATGATTTCTGTTTCTGACCTTTCAAATTTTAATATTGGTCATGGCTCTTTATTGGCCACCATTAGAACTACACTGTTTAAAAACAATGTTTAACATGATATTAGGATCTACTTTATTTGTCTATTAGTACAATTTTACATCAGTTTAGAGGTTCAATTTAATCAAAAAAGTATTGACTTCGAGTAGGTTTAAAAGTAGGTTTAAAACATCCTGAAGCTAAAACTACTGCTGCAAAAATGATTAGGCATCTTTGGTTTTATTTATTGATATGGCAATCAGAAACTATTATATATCTGAAACCAGTTGGAAGGTGTATGACCATATAATGGTTGATTAAATTGTCCCTGCTCTTGTCTGGATAAAGAGATATATTAAAAATAACGACATGATTCAGGATTTACACAATCGAAACATTCACATGAGTAATTTTAAGCACTCTGAATTTTAACCAGTAACTAACAGTGATTTAGGAACATGTACCACAATACTACATTAACAAAAACATAGGTGCACCCCCACACATATATGGCATAATTTGAGTAATTTGTTCACAATATCATATTCATTTGATTTTGTGATAATATTTTCTCAGCATTTATTTTAGTTTTCTAAAGGAAATTAAATAAATGGAAATTTTACTAATGTTTGTATGTTTGCATGCTGTTGGTCTTTATATATCATGGGGTAGTTGTAAACACCTGGTTATGCTGGTCCTCTGCAGAATAAAATCCCTGTGATATTGTTGTAGAAGAAAAATCCATCTCACCAGACTTCTGGAAAAATGCAATCTCAATATGGGTAAATCCAGGGACATGTCTGGGGATGGTGCCAGCAAAGGATAAAGCAGCAAATATGGAAGCTGTTCCTGGAAAACTGGGGCATCCAGTTTCTCAAGATAAAACTGCTTGCCTTGGTTTTCACTCTTCATTCTTATCTGTTATGATTTGATCTTTTTGGCAGGTTAGATAAAACTGAATTAAACTTGTTTTACAATTAAAATATATGCAGTATTCTTGCAATATTTGTTCAAAGCACAGTCACGTAAAAAAAGGAAGATTTATTTTACTGAGACTTTGAATATTTATCACTTTTTCCACATAAAAATAAAATAAATATTACTGATCAAATTATCTTCTTTTTAATCCTTGTAGGGGAGGAGGCGTTGACTATGTATCTGGCCAAGAACAAGCTGGACAGAAAGCTTGCTAATGCTACTCAGAATGTAGAAACCCTCCATCAGCTGGCCTCGTCCTACTTCATTGACCGTGATGGCACAATGAGGAAGCTGCACGAAATCCAGATTTCCACCAACGCCATCAAGGTTGGTATATTTTAAACATGCACATAGTTACATGCAATATTCTTTGGAACTGTGAATGCTGTTGTGTACTACTGTAGTTGCACTATTTAAAACAAAC
>NW_023623017.1:0-4504 GCF_014905685.2 Nematolebias whitei | reverse complement strand
GTCAGGGTTGTTTTCATTTCTGAGAGACCCTGCATTTCTATAGCACATTCAGAGAGAGGTATTATCCTGTTAACACTGGCAGCGGCCGTCCTCAGCTCCTCGAACAGTTTAGCTGACATGATTGTTATGTCTGCTCCACCGTCCAAGAGTGCTTCGTGTGTGAGGACACCTTCGAGTGTTACTGACAGGTACGCCTTTTTGGCGACCCCCCTTCTGATAAAGTTACACAGAAACCTCTTGGGTTTTTTCTGACGCTTTTTCACGCGTTCAGCCTTATCTGTGTAATCTTGGTTTGTCTGAACCGTCAGCACAGCAGAAGCTGTTTCTGAGTGTTCAGCCTGTGATGACACGTCATCGTTCGTGTGTGTGTTTACCCCCCCTTCTTCCGATGAGGGGTTGTTTGAGGCAACCACAGCAACGTCTTGGTGTGTTCCACCGACATCTGTTATGTTGTCATTCGCGCCCTCAGATGTAATAGGAATTACATTACTGCAAAGTGCTCCTGGTTGGGTTCCCGTGTCAGTGTGTTTCAAAGTTTCCAACAACTTGCGTAGTTTCTCTGTCTCTTCCGAGCTCAGAGGTGTGGGGCCTTGTTTCTGGAACTTTTGTGATTTTTTCGCCTCGGTTCGTTTCGTCCGAGGTGGGGGACGGTCAGGTACGTCTTGCGGGGTTTCCTTTACGTACTGCCCCTGCCGATATGGTTTCTCATATCGTTGCGTCCTGCGTTCACCCATTTTTCGATAATCACTGGCTTCCTCTGAAAGAGGAGCCTTTTTGTCCCAGCGTGCACCTTCAGGACGCGGTTTGTTAGCTTGAACAGACTGTTTTCTCTCTTTCTTCTTAGGAGGAGGCGGCGAAGCACGTCGTCCTTCTAGTTCAAGAGGGAGGGGTTTAACCTTTACACTAGGAAACACTTCTATGGGCGTCTTAGCATGAGAACATGCTTCAAACACATTCACAGCACACTGTTTAATCTCACTGATGGATTTTTCTCTGAAATTTGCCATCATTTGTACTGATTTTTTAAAATCAGAGTGGAGATTTTTGCTGAAAACAAACTTAAAACCATCATCTTCTTCCATTCCGGTCTCATTTCTGTTACCAAAATAGGCTTGGAAGATTCTTTTGTAATAAACCTTTGGATGTTCATTTTTACCCTGCATGACCTTGTCTGCAGCTGGAAAACCAGCAGGCCCCGTGCAGGGGTCGTACTCTCTGATCAAAGCTTCACACAGAAGGTTGTAATCCCTCCTCGTTGCATCAGGTAGACGCTCGATGAAGGTGAACACCTCTCTGTCTGAAGTGAGCCGTATCAGACTTATCTTATCGTCTACCGTAGCATTAGGATAAGACCTCAATCTGAACTCCAGATCTTTGAGATACGCTTTTGTTCCTGCGGACCCCATAGGCCCGGGAACAAAGCGTTGTACATATTTTGAGATTTTCTGCAAGTCATCCATTGAAGGAGACTGTATCACCGGTCTAACTTGTGTGACTGGTGGTGCAGACTGGTCAAGGCCTGCCCCTACTGCCCATGGTGGGGGTGGGGGTGGCTGATAAGGGTTGGTAGGAGGAGGTGCATATTGGTGCAGGTCTGTCCCCACCCTCCGAGATGGGGGTGGAGTTGACTGCCTGGCGTCAGGAGGAGGAGGTGCATATTGGTGCAGGTCTGTCCCCACCCTCCGAGATGGGGGTGGAGGTGACCGCCTGGCGTCAGGAGGAGGAGGTGCATACCGGTGCAGGTCGAACCCCACCTGAGATGGGGGTGGAGGTGACCGCCTGGCGTCAGGAGGAAGAGGTGCAAGTGGGTGCAGCCCCGTCCTTATCCCCCGGGTTGGGGGTGTTGAAACGGGGCTAAGGGGAGGAGGTGCAACAGCATCTGTCTGGGGCGGTTGTAGCTGACCCTGTTCGATTCTCAGATCATCCCGCTCCATAACAGAAATCCGTTCTGTAGCCATAGCTAAATTCTCCTCACAAGCTGCCAGACGCTCATTTGTTGACTGATTTTTATCTTGTAAAGTCAGCCAACTCCGGGTTATTAACCCCTTGTCTGCCTTGCAATCGGCCAGCTCCCTTAAAGCGGTTTGCAACCGTGCTTGTAACTCATTGTTATCTGCACACGCGTCTTGGTACGCTCGTTCCTTATCCGCAATCTTCTCCCCATATGATCAAGCCTGTTCTGACAGCTCTCTCTTTGAGAGGTCCTTATCAGTTTGAATCTTTTGTTTCAGCAACTCAGATTCACTTATCAGCTCGGCACACTTCTCCTCATATGATTGAGCCTGTTCTGACAGCTCTTTCTGTGAGAGGTCTTCAGCAGCCTCAAGGTGTTGCTTCAGCGACTCAGATTCAATCATCAATTCGTCACACCTCTCTTTTTCAGACTTATATCCGTTGAATAGCACGCCCTTTTCTACCACCAAACGGTCTAATTCCGCCTTCAGAAGCAGAGAGATTTTTGCTAATCGTACGCGGCTTGATTTTGTGTCCTCCTTCACTGTAGCTGCTCTTGATAAACTCTGCAGCTCCTCATGTCTTTGATCGTCATCAAGGTCTCGCAATTCCTCCAATTGTTTGCCAATAATTGAATTTGTTAAAATGTGTAAGGCTGTCTGGACCGCATCCTCGGATTGTGAGGGGTCAGTGTTTACCTCCTCGTCCGCCATTATCTGCTATTTAGAAGTTAAATAGGAGATGTAAATGTTTAGGTGGTAAAATAAACCAGAAAATCTCTTTTTCCTGATAAGTTTTACTCTTATTTAGTGAATTATCAATTAAACGTGCGTTATCTTCTAGCAAAATGAGTAAACTATTCAACTCTGTGAATATCTGTAACTGTATCTTATTTAAAAGTTTCCAAATTTTTATTATGTACCTGTTACTCAAGGATTTATCAGTGAATAAAAATTTGTTTGGTAAAAGCTCTTTGCATAAATACCTTCATAACTTTTAAAACGCAAGATAACAGTGTTTATTCAGCTTTGAGGAAGTTTGTTAACTCAAAAGTTGCCTTACAGAAAAATAAAACGTTTAATTTCACTCTTTACCTAAAAACGAAGTGAAAACCTGTGATCCCACGTCTTCTCCACAAGATGTCAGCAGATCCTCAACAATTTTAACTCAGACACTGCTTGTGTCGTCCACTAGGGGTGCTATAACTTCCTGTGGCGTCCGGTCGTTAGCTTGTTAGCTAAAATTAGCATCGGCTTGCTTCGGTGAAAACCAACACTTCTGAACGGATTTTTTACACAAACGTGGCAAAATTTTTTCAATCAGACCTTATATCATGAAACATGAGTTTTGTGGAACAAAATTGCAGCTGTATTTAGCGAATTTAAGCACGGTAAAGCTCATTTCCGACTTGGGGGAAGTGACGTGACACGTCATCCATCCGGTCGTTAGCTTAAAATTTAGCATCGCTAGCGTAGTTCAAAAGCATCATTTCATGACGGTCTTTAAACTCAAACGTGGCGAACTTTCAGCGAATATGCTTCGAAGAATGTAAACAGCGTTTCAGAACACAGCTTTAATGCGCTTTCCAGCGTTAAAAAGCAGATTTTATTCCCTATGAAAACGAGTCTTCATTTCCGGGTGACGTGATTGACACTTCCCTCATCCAATCAGAACGTTACACACGGTCTTTCTCAACCAATGACGCAGCGTAGGGGTGAGGGGAGGTGACGTCAGTCAACCGTCTCAGCAAATCAGAGCTTTCCACAGCAGCAAACAACCAACCACGAAGCGCTAGCAACAACCAGCATGTTAGATTCAGCCTGAAGCTATTTCATCACTTATCGTCTTTTAAACCATCAAAATGCACTTTCTCTGCTAAAAATGTAACGAATCAACTCTGAGCTGCCCGGAGTCTGCCACTCCGGTCTCAAAACGTCTTTCTAGCTATTTAACCACTCGTTCGAACTTTTCCAGAACCGAGTCGGAACCACAGAACCGAACCGGACCAGAACAGCGTCTCAGAACACAGTTTAAACAGAATAAAGCGTTTCCACAGCTCAAAGCCAGCTTATGTTACACATACAGACGTACAATTCAGCTTTATAAAGACTCAATGACACAATTTCAGCTTTGAAACATTGCCAGCGTAACACAGCGCGCAGCTCCAATTGCGCTGCGTAAAGACGCACGGTTTCAGCACAGCAGATAAACCGTTATTGTACAACCTTGCCAACATGAAAATCAATGTGTACACGGTTACAGTCCATTTAGGAGCGCGTAACGGGCCACCAGTTGTAGATGAACAGATGCTGGGATATATTCATCATTTAACGCGGGTTCCTCATTTTTCTGGACTGAATAAAACGTGCATTGAATTTAAGGAAATGCAAAGTGAGACGTCATTTATATTTGACCCATCAAAATGAATGCGGTCATTTATTTACAGAATCAAATTTAACATCAAACATTTACATTAATTTGGCAAATTATGAAAATAACAATATAAGCAATCAATCAGGAAAAATCATACGGCCATGATTTTTCCGTTGCT
>NW_023623016.1:0-4505 GCF_014905685.2 Nematolebias whitei | reverse complement strand
TATATATATATATATATATATATATATATATATATATACAGTATATGCACACACACATATATATACACACACACACAATCAATTCAAATCAAAATATCAAAGCAACTTTATTTGAATACTGTAAATGTTATACGTCAATATAAATAATAAAATTGTAACAGTTTAAAAAAATAAAGACTGGTGTTATTTGTAGAAACAGAAAACCATATTGCTACATCTGCAGTTATGTATGAAATATAATCTTAAAATATCATCAGTGTAATCTTAACCATGTGCTTTAATCCTGTGTTAGTTTGGCTGCTCCAAAACATGTAACAATAATTAAAAATAATAGCTCTGGTAAAAATACTGACCTATAGAACATTTCTACATTTTTCACTGCTTCGGTAAAGAAATCACATCAGACACAATCCTCTGAATAAAGTAATGTGACCCAGACCACAGCATGAAGTCACAGTACTCCTGCTCTGTCACACACCTGAGCTTGTACCTGGTGCACCTGTGTGACCTCTGCTGAGTTCATAGGACCCGTTTGTGTTGTCAATGCAGAAATGTTTCTTAACTGAGGCACCGAGGACTCCAGCATCTTTGGCACAATGTGGGCATTTTATTTTCAAAGCATCATCACCACAGCAGGTGCAGGAGAGCAGAGCGTCCGGAGAAGCTCCGAGGTCTGGTCCACCGCAGTTGATGTGCAGTCTGGAGGCACAAACTCTCAGGTCCTGATGCTGCGGTCCAGCGATGGCTTCATATGTCTGGCTGGCTGTTTTCACATCCCCATCTGACAAACAACAAAAAATTAATTGTTATAATCTCCTCTAAACATCATTATCCATTGCTTTTATCTGTAATTTTCAAGTTTTGAATGTTTGTGTCATGACATACTTGGTTTAAAGTGCAGTGGCCACACATTACTGCCCCATCCTTCTCCAAGGACACCTGTGGCTGTAGAGGAGCTTCAGACAGGGACTGACTGATTAACCTGAAATGATACACATTACATGTTAATACAGGTCTGTTTAGTTAGTGCTGACGATCATATGTTTCACTACTGTGGACATCTGGTGTTTACTGACTGTAAGAACAGTCACATGTTAGATACCCGGCGATATTGTCTACAGTGATGTAGTAGAACATATGCATGATATATTCATAAATTAAACGGATTCTTTCATTTTTCTGGACTGTATAATGACGTGCATCTGAATTTAATAAAATGTGGACGTGAGACGTTAATTATCTTTGACTCACCAACGACAGTGGGTCATTTATTAACAGAATCAAGTTTAACACATCACACATTTACATTAATTGGCAAAAATTGAAAATAACGACAGCTTATTAATCAGTTTACAGGAAGTAAACAATGCAGCGATTGTTCTCACTTCCAGTAGTAACAGATTATTAACCACACGGCGGTGATTGAAAAACTTTGCTTCAGACATTTCTAAAAATATCTGGAATGATTTCTACTAGATAGAAGAATTTTAAAGATGGGAAATGAAGTTTAAGTTGAGAGAGATGTGTGAGGGAATTTGTCTGTTTTAACCAGAAACATGCACGCTCCTTTGGACCAGCTTGTCCCAACGGTACACTTTGGTTGAAGATCGACTTTTTACCTTTCTGAAGATATGTCAGTTCCGGCGTAAAGTTCCACTTCGAGCCACTTTTCAGCGTCTCCGTAAGAACAGCTAAACCTTGGGAGTCGTGAGACCATCCAGAACAGACTTTCATAATTCCCAGATCTTCTCTGGTTCAGCTTGATTTTCTTTCATCAGCATCCTGAATTCCAGCCTTCATGAACTCTGGAACTGCTGTAACTAGGAAGTGCTGCACCTTTTAAGAAGGGTCACTTCCGGTTCATTTGAGAACTTTCTGATTGGTCGATTGACCAAAACAGAGGTGTGTTTTGTGATGTAAGGTGTTATGAAAAGTCAAGGAAAAAGATTAAGATTGTTTAAGAACAGACAGAAGATTGTTATGAAGAATTCAGACTTCGTGGAGTCACTTCTCCAGTATCTTGCTGTAAAAGTTAAACATGACATTTCTTTTTCAGTAAACTTGCAGTTGACCGAAACTTGAACTTTGACCAACTTACACACTTGCTCACTTCAAACAGACGATCAAGAAATTGAATCGTTACTCTGTAACGTATTCCAACTTGATTTCACTTTGAATGAGGATTAAGAATCATTATTACTGTTTCACAGTTAATAAAAATGAGTAGTTCACTTCAACATTTAAACATTGTTTGAACTAACACAATTTGATTATCAAACATTTGTAAAATGGTAATGATAATAGAAAGTAGTCTTCTTTTACTTGATTAATTCAAGAAAGAAAGTCTCAGGATGGGTCAACCTGTATTTCTGGATGCAAATCAATGAAATGACAAGTTATGTCCCATAAGATGCCTAAGGTCAAGGTTTTGACATCAGGCCTAGTTCACTACAGTCCCCCCTTTGGAAATCATCGCCTGTCCATGGGGATGAATTCCAACATGAACTTACGCCTTCGAATGTCCTTGAGCTTGATGTAATCCAGCAAGGAAAACAAAAGTCAAAAGTAATCCAGCAAGGAAAACAAAAGTCAAAAGTAATCCAGCAAGGAAAACAAAAGTCAAAAGTAATTCCACAATGTTCTTGGTAATTCCATTGTGTTGATGATAATTCCATAACGTTGTTGGTAATTCCATTGTAGCAATGCTTTAACCCCTTGGAAACAGAGTCTGTAATCCATTGGAAAAAGTCATATAATCCACAACGGTAAATCCACAACGATTGGAAGTGTTGATTGATCAGCATACAGAGGGGTTCCCTTGGATTGAACTGAAGATGCGGCCACTGGATGAAGTGTGGAGACCAACGTCAGGACTGCAGGTCTCCTCCAGCGAAGGTCGTCGCCGGGTGGACGTCCAGTCTGTGCCGTTCTGGTTCAATGTGTCATGCAATTATGTGGTTTAAGGTGGGCTTATGAAGGGGATTTTACATAAGGCCTTAAACTATATGCACCTGGTGTGTAAGCTATTATGGTTGGGAACAGCTACAGCTACCAGTTAGGGGTGGAACATGCTGAAAAGGGTAACTATAGGGATTTATACCTATAGAAGAGTGTTCCAAACTATTTTTCCATTCCTAACTTGGTTTAAGTTAGCTTTACATGGTAAAATATAGTTTGGTTCAATTTCTGTTGTCTATTAGACGAACGACTTGAGATTGGGTGTTTGGTTTCCCCATAAATGTTTTTGGAAGTCTATGGCGAGACTCATCAAAAAGAATTAGCTACCCCCCGAATAGAATTGTTCGAGTAGGTTCGGCTTACGCGTTGTGAGATCAATGTAGATTATGGTACTTAAGGTAGCAATAATATACATTGACTCCGCAAAGATTGCAATTTAACGAATGAACTGCATGTTGGCATGGTTAAAGGCCTCTTAGTCTCTAACTTAACTACACACAAAATTCATTCTTTCTTCAGAAACAATACCAAAACCAATTAAACAACGTTTCAACATCGACAAGAGTAGTGACTAAGCATCTAGAAACATCTTTTCACTGCTTCTTCTCACCCTGGTTGCCAGATTCAGTCACGCTGTCCCGTTTATTTGTTTGTTTCTTTGCAGACCCGCGTGCGCGAGACATAATCATATTGAGGTGCGCTGCATGGCGATCTTGTTGGACTCGGAGTGACCGGAAGCCTCGGAACAGGGATATGAGTATCCCGCATATCACGAGGATTATCGTCATTAGCAGGGCTACGACTAACGTGTCTGCACTTGACCACGCATAGGCAATCGGTTGGATTGGGTTATTATTCTCGGACCTGAGAGACTTGAGAACTCGGTTTATCAGTTCCACGTCGACGACCTTGGTACCCTCGAACCGGATCCTTCCTAAGGTTCCTGGATCTATGTCTATAGTCATGTTTTCTAGGTACTCTGAGTCGTCCAGAGTTGCTTCCCATTGTCCCGGATCGAGGTGATAGAGCGTCAAATCACCAATGTGTATGGTTGTTCCCTGGGGAACACTGATCCACATTGTTTTGTCCGGTAAGGTCAAGGGTCTATTTGCTCCAGGTTGTTCGTAGGCCACGATCGCCTCTCTTTGGGGGGCGTTCACTAGCCAACGTGATCCAACGATTTCCGCCTTTGCGGCCTTAGCCAGGTGTCGTGGCGTTATGGTCGTTGAGCACTTAGAGGTTTCCGGAATAGGTGTCAACCCGCATATGCCCGAGGTTTTATTCCACACAAACGGTTTGCTCGGGCACAGATAGTGTATCTCCCGAGTGAGAACACACATCTGCAGGTTTGGAGCTAGATAAACTGAGGGGTTATCGTCGTGGTACGCAACCATCCTTGGTGTGTCAATTTGAACATGGTTTTCGCCGTGCCAATTGCCAACATTGACGATGTCCCTGAGTCTGTATATGCCATTTGAGGGAATTATCGGTAGGTTGATGATGAACGCCATTTCAAACGTCTTGTGATTGACGTAGATTGGGATCGC
>NW_023623015.1:0-4505 GCF_014905685.2 Nematolebias whitei | reverse complement strand
TGTCCCCCTCTTACAATGCTGTGATTGCTAGTATCACTCAGCCCTCTGTGAACAGTAAACAGCCATCAGTGTGCTAATGATCCATTGTTAGGCTGATGGTCCTTCTTGAGCATGTGATCAGCTGGTTTTGGTTGTCAGCAGCAAAACTGGTTGATCCACTCTGAGACGGTGCTATTTAAGAGACTGAGCTGAAAACAGCACCTCAGACTGAGGAAGTCTCTCGGATGAGAGACGAAACGTTTCTACATTTTTTTGTTGATTTGCTTTGTTTTGATTTTTTGAATATCCAGAGGACCAGATTTAACTTTTTTAGAATAAATCAATTAATCGTATTATAAATGAAAATTATAGACCTCATTTTTATTTATTGGCTTTATAATTTCTTCATGTTTTTCTCTTTCTGAAGACACTGGATGACAAAAAGCTAAACTTCGGTGCTCTTCACTGACCCCTCCCTTTCTCTTTAAAATCCATTTTAATCGTCCAAAATTGCGTTTTTGGATCGTTAAAAGCAGCTTAAAGTGAGAAGCTAAACTACGAGTTAAGCTAACAGGCCGACCTCGGGGTGGGGGTGTGTGGTTGGAGGGGACCTCCGTCTTGTCGAAGCTCTAAAATTCACAGTTAAAACCTGTGCCTTCGTGTAAAAAGTTGTTTTTCTCTGCAAAAAGAAGCTGAGAGCTTAACAACAAAGTCCATGCTCAATAATCCAGGTATACAATCCAACATTTTCAGTCGGGTCATCTGGACAGTTTCTTTTTTTGTGCTGAAACGTTTTGCCTTCGATCCAGAAGGCTTCATCAGTCAAGGAAACGCACAACAAAACTGATGAGAACTTGTTTACTGATTTTTTTTTTTAATTAAAAGCTTTGTGTAAAAAATGTTATGCTACAGAGCTCAAACCACACAGAGCGTCCGCCATTTTGAGAACCGAAGAGAGACAGCCCATGTCACATCAAGGGGCCTCCCTCCCATTTTTCTTAAAGACACGCTGCTCGCTCCCTTACTATCCATCCTTCGGTTCAAATACTGTTATACTGTTGAAAAAAGGTGCTAGACGCAGAACAAATTAACAAAAATTTATTCTTAAATTTGACAATACTTACTAATTATTGTCAAATTTCAAACAATATTATCATTTATCACAATAATTTCTGAGACAATTAATCGCCCAGCACAATTTATCGTGACAGGCCTAGCCTCACAGACAGAAACTGGAAGTTGGTTCCACAAGAGAGGAGCCTGATAACTCAAAGCTCTGCCTCCCATTCTACTTTTGGAAACACTCAAGTACATTTACATCACTCAAGTAGCTCAAAATAAACCTTTTTGGTCTTTTTACAAAAAAAAACCCAGCCGTAGTTTTGTTCTTTATATCTATTTTATGCTGTCAAAACTTGCTGGATGAATAACAATAACATTTAGTGTTTCACACTAAAAGTTATTTTGTGTTTTGACAATTTTAGATGCTAAAGCGTTACTAAATATTGCTTTTTTATTGAGTGTACGGTTTTCCTACCAAGAGCAATACAGTTGAGGAGACCTATTAAGGTGATTTGCACAACAACCGTTATACAAATGATTTAGTTGGAATTACTTCTAAAGAAAAATGCAATAGCATTTTATTAAAGAATGCATATCACACTCTGCCAAAATCTCTCCACTGGTTTATGAGATATTTTGCTAACATATTGTTAAACACACTAACGCACACATTTACATTGTTGGTTGTTGGTCTCTATGAACCTACCCCAAGCTCCTGACGAAAGGACTTTATTGTATAGGCCCAGAAAAGACTTTGTGCTGAAATAGCACCAATTTTGCTATTCCTGAGCTTTCAGTGGTGGAAACAGAAATACTTTGTATTCTGGCTCCAGTTTGTCATTGGAACCTGTTTAGTGGAAAACACTTTGAAATCCTTTCTTGGGTTGTTGTGGCAGCTGAAGCTTGCAACTACATATTTAGAAATGAAGATTAAGAAACTTCAATACTCAGTAGTGTGGATAAACATCATAGTTGTTTCATTGACTGTCTTTTATGAGACCAGTCTTCATTGTATCGACACCTTTGTGTTTGGACCTTGCAGCACCTTTAAAACAAGTGGAAAATAAGCAGACAAACGTTATGAAGGTTGTATTCTTTACATAACTTCTTTGCTTAGAAAATTAGTCAAACTAAGAAATTTAGTTGAAATATCCAGTAACTTTTTGTAAAAATACTGAAAATGAAACATTATAAAAAATGTCTTAGGAACCACGGAAGTATCCTACTTCCTTGTTCTCTTTACATCTTTTGATCCGAGAACTTTGTTAGCAAAAGTTTTATCAGTTTGATTATTTCAGAGGTATATTTACTTAAAGCAGATTAATGGGAAGTATTCTACTATGCTGTTAAATACTTGTGTTCACTGTTAATGTTTTTGAACTGTACTATTATTGTACATGTTGAACATAATGAAACTCAAAGTGTATTTTTTTTTTTACTCTAAATAAGTGGCACTGTTCAGTAGTTAGTTTTTTGCAGAAATCAAGTCTCTTGAAATATTATCAGAGACTGGACAAATCCTCTGACTCATGAAAGACCTTGTTGAGAAGGCTTATCTTGTTTGTGGGGAAATGGTCCCTGGGTTTTGTGTTTCCATGGCGATCTCATCATAAGACAATTGTGGAAAATCTCTAAGGACTTTTGGGCACCAGAACAGCGCACATCCTTGGTGTTTCGGTTATCGTAGGGTTTAGAGGAGTTATACAACCAGACGTTCACCAATGGATTGGCGTCCCCCTCCCCCCAAAAATAACACAAACAAAACAAAACATCATTTTAAGGCTTTCTGACACCAGCAAAGATTGGGCTTGCTAGCAAAGGGATGACATGAAAAGACAAAACTCCTGTGTCTGTCAGGCTTGCTCTTTATCCGACTGACATTTGCTGGCTCAGGCTCATCTCAGGCTCTGGAAAAGGCAGGGATAAGAGTCAGATGTTTTTATTTTTTTCCTCTTGCAATTCTGCTTAGCGCAAGATTTAGAAGGAAGGTGGGGATGGTTTCAAATCCTTGTCCTGTTCTTACCAACTCTGAGAACTATAATTGAGAATCATCAGACACTGCTACAGATTTTAACTAGTTCCTTATGTTCTGTTGGTTCCGACCCAACCCATTAATGATCTGGACTTTGTAAGGCGGTTGCTACAGAGGAGTCTCTTCTTGCTTTCTGAGTGAGTCAAAAGAACAATGCGACATTGCCTTGTGTCATTTAAAACTTATGAACCAGAGCCAGCGAGAGGGGAGGTGTAGGTGTTAAATTGATTGGTGAGAGAGAAAAGCATGTGCTTTGCAATAGCTTTAACAGTTGCCTCAGAAGCATGCCTGCTTTTGTTTCGAAACAAAAATACCCACTTCTGTTTGCAGAGGAGTGGCCCATTGAGATCCATATACATATACATATATACACACATATATATACACACACACACATATATATATATATATATATATATATATATATGTATTTATATATATATATATATATATATGTATATATATATGTATTTATATATGTACATATATATACTCACATATTTATATATATACTTATACATATATACACACATATATATACAGTGAGGAAAATAAGTATTTGAACACCCTGCGACTTTGCAGGTTCTCCCACTTAGAAATCATGGAGGGTCTGAAATGTTCATCTTAAGTGCATGTCCACTGTGAGAGACATAATCTAAAAGAAAAATCCGGAAATCACAATGTATGATTTTTTAACAATTTATTTGTGTGTTACTGCTGAAAATAAGTATTTGAACACCTGTGAAAATTAATGTTAATATTTGGTACAGTATCTTTGTTTGCAGTTACAGAGGTCAAAGGTTTCCTGTAGTTTTTCATCAGGTGTGTACACACTGCAGCAGAGATTTTGGCACATTCCTCCACAGATCTTCTCTAGATCAGCCAGGTTTATGGGCTGTCGCTGAGAAACACAGAGTTTGAGCTCCCTCCAAAGATTTTCTATAGGGTTTAAATATGGAGACTGGCTAGGCCACTCCAGAACCTTGATATGCTTCTTACGGAGCCACTCCTTGGTTCTCCTGGCTGTGTGCTTCAGGTCATTGTCATGTTGGAAGACCCATCCATGACTCATCTCCAATGCTCTAACTGAGGGAAGGAGGTTGTTCCCCAAAATCTCTCACTACATGGACGTTATAGAGGAGGACTAACAGGTCTTTGAGGGCCAGAACTGTTGCTGATTGACAGGTGTTCAAATACTTATTTGCAGCAGTAACACACAAATGAATTATTAAAAAAATCATACATTGTGATTTCCGGATTTTTCTTTTAGATTATGTCTCTCACAGTGGACATGCACCTAAGATAAAAAATTCAGACCCCTCAATGATTTCTAAGTGGGAGAACTTGCAAAGTCGCAGGGTGTTCAAATACTTATTTTCCTCACTGTACATATATATACACACACACACACACACACACACACACACACATA
>NW_023623014.1:0-4506 GCF_014905685.2 Nematolebias whitei | reverse complement strand
GTGCCGACCGTTTCACGAGCCCTTTTGATAAAGAATTTCATAATACATTTTTGGCGACGAGGATGGGATATTAAGAATTTAAATAAATAATTCTGAACGGCTGCACCATATTCAAACGAAGGGAAAAAAAAAAAAGAGTGTTGAGAGAATGCGAGTTGCATTCTGGACAAAGAGTCCGTTGAAGTTGTGCCGGGTTATCCAACCCTGGCTTTGTGTTTAAGAGGTGGAGGGGACGCCCGAGCCTTTGTGTGAGAGTTTAAGACAGAAAAAAAAAGTTTATTCAGACGCCTGAGGAGGCGTGAGCTGAACGGAGAAAAAGTTGTACCGGGATGGGAAGAAATCCCATCCCAGTCGTTTTTTTTATTGTTTTTGAAGAGGTGTGAAGAAGCTCATCTTATGTTGTTAGAACAATTTTTCTGAAAGCAGATAGTCCGAGTGATGTTTTGACCACTTTTGCAGGCAATAGAGGTAAAAAAAAAAGATGGCACCAGTGACAGGACTTCAGCATAAAATCAGAAAATGCAATTACAGGCTCAATGGAGTAAACAAGAATGTGAGGACCGCCTGTTTGTTGAATGGACGGCTCGGTGCTCAGTTTGTGAGAATGAGCAGTGTAGCTGACGGGGCGGTGGAGCAGGTGTCCCGGCTGCGAGGAAAATTTGAGAGAAAAAAAGAAAAATGTGTTGAGGAAGTTCAGGAGAAAGAGAAACAGTTTTTACAACGAAAACAGTTGTTATCTGATGCGCAGACAGAGTGCAAGCTAGACCGCTTGATTAATGTAGCTGAGAGCGCGGTATGCAGGCGTAAAATGAGGAAGAAAGAGCGTGATGTTTTGCTGGAACGATTCGGAGCTTATGTTGCAAGGTTGGCTGACGGATGGAATCCGTCGAGTTTAATATCACAACCCACAGATGCTCGCGTTTTGAGGCTGTTGGACAGAGGTGGAGGTCAGGTAATGAATTCAGCACATCGACTCAGAGCTTTGCAAGACTCGAGACCGTTGTTTGAAGTTTGTGTAGAAACAGCCCGACAGATAACATCGGAGGACTCTGATTTACAGGGTCATTGGGTGACCCTGTGGGAGTGCGAGCAGAGATGTGCTGAGGGGCGCGCTCGCTGTGCGTTCACAAGGAGGAGCACAGAGCTGAAAACTGTGAAAAAATCATTTGGCCAACCCGTGGGTCGTGGGCCGAGAAGGGACGGCCAGAAAAACATGCAGGAACCTACCCGTTCTGCTTTCTGGAGGGCATTAATGCAGGCAGGAGTGCATGCAGCTGAGATGAATGATGTGTCAGCTGAAGAGCTGAGGGCTGGAAGCCATTGTTTGGATTAGAGGGGCAAAAGTAGGGTCCAAAAGTTGACATCAACACTCTGAAAAGCAGATATTGTCAAACATTGAACATCAAAGGTCCAGAATTAGAGAGCCCAGATCTTGACGTTAAATTAAAAAGCCCCAAAACTTGAAGGTGATATTGATTTTAAAATGCCAAAGGTCAAAGGAGAAATTAAGACATCTGATGTTGCCATTAAAGGCACAAGTATTGACATTTTGGGCCACTAAGGATGTTTTAAAATGCCTAAAGTCAAGATGGTTTAAGGGGAAAAGGGTGGATTTGAAATGTCTAGAAATAAATATGTTGTTTGGATGTGTTAAATTAAGCTGTTTGCCTTGAAAGAAGTGCATTGTATGTTGTTTGGAAGGAAGTGCAACATATGTTGTTTATAAATGCTTTACCTGCAGCTATAGTTTTGACAGCATCTAAAAACAACTCTAGAAGTATCCAAAAATATCTGAGATAAAAAGAATTTCACCATCTTGTTTTGCAGATGTTTCACATTTAAAGTGAAAGTTCAGCTCTTTTCAAGAGGGGTTCTGTGGAAAAAGTTAACATCTCAGTTTTGAAAACTGATGAGTTAAACATTTTGAGTGGGGCCAAGACTAGAAGAAGGATTTCTTTTTAATAAATAAAGTTAATTATTGACATTTTTTGCATGAAGTGGTTATGAATGAAGAATTGTTTGATTGTAGAACAAGACAGATGATGAAACTGCAAATACAACGATGTGAAGCATGCAGCATTAGAAGAAAGAGGGTCACGATAGTAAAATGCAGAGATAAATAGGGGAAAGGGACCATATCAGATCTGGCAAACGGATTTCATTGGCCCTTTGCCATGTCACAGGGGTGTAGATATGTATGTACGGCTGTAGATACATATTCAGGTGTGTTGGTGACTCATCTTTGTAAATATGCAAATCAGACATCTACTTTAAAATGTCTTAGTATGATGAAATAATTTTATGAGGGTCCCCTTCAGATACAGAAAATGGGACCCATTTTATTGGAAAACAGGTGAAAGACTGGTCAGCTGGAAAACGTGTTGAATGGATTTATCATATTTCCTTATCACCCACAAAGCTGCTGGGCTGATTAAGAGAATGGATGAACTGTTAAAAAAAAAAAAGAGGAAATGCTGAGAAAATGAAAGACATGATTTGACAAACTGAAAAGTATTTCAGGTCAAATTCAAGTTATAAAATTGGTCTGGGTCTGCAATATCCCAGAGGCAGGAGAAGGAAAAATGGGTAAAATGTACCAATTCATAAGTGTTATAAAAGAGAAAACTAATTCTTCTCTCTTTTTGTTGAAAAGCAGTTTTATTGTTTCCACAGCTGGATGTTTCATTGATCTTTGCGGACTGGATGGGACCGCACAGAGGACGACATGAGAAGCATCGGTGGCAAGCACCCGTCCGATGGGAGTGCAGGACCTTTGGTCATCGTGTACCTTGCCGTAGGTGCCACGGTCCTGCTGGAGAACGCCTTCTCGCTGACACCGGGACAGGTGCTGATTGAGGTGGAACAAGAAAGTTTCAGCATCTCTTGGGCGAGAAATAACAAAGCAAACAGAACACAAGCGCATTTCACATGTCCAGCCCAAAAGCAATGAGTGACTGCAAGATCTACATGTGTAAACAATGTGCACGCAATGGATTTGATGTCCCTCTCGTATCAACAGGATGCTGGCTGATGATAGAGGCCGAGGTGCCTCTGTGTGTGACTAACTGTACATGCTAAACCAGATGAAAGAAAAAAAAAAAGGAAGAACGAAGTTTGATTTTTACTGCCAATTAAGGAGAAGGAGGAGACGTGCTTCGTTGGCAGTTACTCAAGAAAGGTTCTGGATACCATCAGTTGTCATGACTCAAGAAGAAACGGTCAAAATACTGATAAAAGAAATAAACTTGCAGCCAAAGGTGGGGGAGCACAGAAAAAAGTGCTCTCCAACATAATTGAAGCTTTGAACTTGTTTTCCTGTGTACCTTGCAGTTTTTTTTTGTACAGCTGCAGGAGGAGCCCTGCCAGAGGGTGGTGTCACTACATCGAATCATCATAAGTGGAGGAGAGTACAAAATGTAATGAAGGCAACCACAGTTATGCAAATATCACATTTTGCCTTTAATAACTGTCTGATAAAAGAGTGATATGTATGTTGAAACTAATCATGTTAACCCATGCTTAACCAGAGACAAGGTATTGTGTGATTAGACTCATGAACTAGGTTAGAGCAACAATAAAAAGTACCTAAGGTGCCTTTCTCTGGATGTGTGTGTGGTGTACATCTGTGAACTCGGAACAACTAGACTTATCGTTTGACTAATTATAGTTCCTTACTCCATGGCGAGTCTCTCTGGATCATTTAAAATGCGCATTGAATGAGTCCATAGAGTTGACTGAAATGATCAAGTCTCATAAGTCTAAACGTGTCTGATCTAACAGTGTCCACCTGCATGGCTCAAAGAAAGGTTTTTACATATGGCTAAAACTAATAAGTATAGGCGTCGGCTCACCATTGGTGGGATATATTCACAGGAATATTATCTACGGCGCAAAATATATGCAGTATCCCTTTTGTTTGTTTAGTGAAGAGAAGAATAACTAGTTTGATCTATGTATCTCTGTATTAACTTTGTGTATTTTGGGAACTTGTTTAGGGTTTTAAAAAAAGAATTAATCAGGAAATTTATAATACAGCTGGTACATGGTTTGGTGAAAAAAAACTATAATCTGAACACCTACCAGGTGTTTTGATTTACAATGATCGTGTCAGTGGGAATGTAATAAATCAAAACGTTCCAGGGGGTTTGAAACTAGTAACTGTGTGAGTGAGTTTATTTAGGATAAAGTCTCAGAACAATTTCAATGGCTCAAGAACTCGACCATTCAGAGGTCGGAGATCGTTTAGAGTTCAACTTAAAGGGATGGCATTTTCAAAACTAAAAAAGTTGTATTGTGGAATTATGTTTTACATGCCATAAAGGCAAAAAGGGTGGAATGATATAAAAATATGTTTTATAAGGTGTGAAGTTGCCCTTATGCCAATTCAAACATATATATTTTGTGTGTGTTACTTATTCAGAATTAAATGTCTAAAATTGCCATAAAAGCAAGGGTGGAATGATATAGAAATTATTATTTTAATGCTTTTATGCCAATCTAGACCTA
>NW_023623013.1:0-4507 GCF_014905685.2 Nematolebias whitei | reverse complement strand
CTCGTTCCGGGTCTCATACAAATCTGGGTTCCCCTCGGTTATGACAGAAATGCTCCAGCCAAAACAGACCCAGAATGAGACCGGGAGCGAACAGGCGACCACCATCTCACAGGTGGAACGGATCTCCAGACTGGAGACCATGTTGCAACAGGTTCTGTCCCAGCAACGTGCAGCCCAGTCCAACATGCAGGAACTCGGAGGTATGATTTACTCCTTAAACCAGCAACTTCTACCTCCTCTTCCTCCAGATCCGTCCGACATGCCTGCCCCCAGCGTTCCTCGTGAGACGCCTGTCGCAACTTTTCATGGTCCACAGCTGCTCGTCAAACCGTCTGAGCTGTTCTCCGGAGACCCCGACCAATGTGGGGGTTTCCTGCTGCAGTGCCGACTCGTTTTCGAGGGAGCCCCGTCTCTCTACAGCACAGACTCTGCAAAGATTATTTATTTCATTAACCTGCTCAAAGGTAACGCTTTACGTTGGGCTACTTCTTTCATGCAGTCCCACGTGGACCCCCCGGCTACTTACCCCCAACTCCTGAAGGAGTTTCGGCGGATCTTCGATCGCCCCCTGCAGGCTTCAAACGCAGTAAAACGTCTCCTGGGATTACGTCAAGGCCGCCGTCCTGTTTCTGAGTACGCCCTGGAGTTCCGGATCCTGGCGGCTCAAACGAGGTGGAACGAACTCGCTCTCCAAGGTGCGTTCCTTAACTCTCTCTCTGACCAGATAAAAGACCAAATCGCCGCACGAGACGAACCGGAAGGGTTTGACCAACTTGTCGACTTGGCCATTTCCATTGATGACCGTTTCCGGGAGCGGAGGCGAGAACGGGACTACAACTCCCAGAAACCTTCTACTTCCGGGTTCGCGGCCCCTTCAGGTGAACCTCGTTATTTTAAAACTTCAAAGGAAAATCATCTTTTGAAGACGCCCCCAGGTACTAATTCTTCTCGTTTGTCTCCTCAGAATGATTTTTTCGTGCCTCCTGAACCAGAACCCATGCAGATCGGGCGAACACGGTTGACGTTTGAAGAGCGAGAGCGCCGTAGAAACGCTAACCTCTGCATGTACTGTGGCAACCCCGGTCATTATTTACCTCTCTGCCCGTTTCGGGGAAACGAGCGAGCCCACCAGTAAAGCGGGAGATACTGGTGGGTAACTCAGCTCTGACCTCCCCCTTTAAACTCCTCTTGCCCACAGTTATTCAAATAAATAATTCTCGTGTTTCTTTATTGGCCTTGGTTGACTCGGGCGCCGAACAAAATCTAATCAGTTCGGACCTGGTTGCCAAATATTCTTTCCCCACTCGCGAGATTCCTTCTATTTCGGTTTCGGGCGTAACCGGTAAAACGTTGGCGCTCGTCCAACGAAAAACTATCGAGCTTCATGTCATCATTTCTGGCAACCACCACGAGATGACTGACTTTTTTGTATTCGACTCCTCCGTTTCTCAGATAATTTTAGGCTTCCCCTGGCTAAAGGCGCACAACCCAGACATAAATTGGGAGCTGGGACGTGTTGAGAAGTGGAGCAATAAGTGCCTCCAGAACTGTCTGCGCTCTGCGATCGCCGGGCAGCCAGTGGTCACTTCTCCTAGTGAGAAAGTAGATCTCTCCGCTGTTCCCCCTGCCTACCACGACCTTGCGGCGGCGTTTAGTAAACAAAGAGCCTTGTCACTCCCTCCTCACCGTCCCTACGACTGCGCCGTTGACTTGCTCCCTGGCGCCCCCTTGCCGTCTAGTCGACTTTTCAATCTCTCAGGTCCTGAGAGGGACTCTATGAAGAAATATATTAACGAGTCCCTCGACTCCGGTATCATTCGCCCCTCCACGTCTCCTGTCGGTGCTGGTTTCTTTTTTGTTTCTAAAAAAGATAAGACTTTACGCCCCTGCATCGACTACCGCGCTTTGAACAATATTATTGTAAAGAACAAGTATCCTCTCCCTTTGATCAATTCTCTACACGAACAGTTGCAATCCGCCACAGTGTTTACTAAATTGGATTTAAGAAATGCCTACCACCTCGTTCGCATAAGAGAGGGCGACGAGTGGAAAACAGCATTTAAAACTCCCCTCGGCCATTTTGAATATTTAGTTATGCCTTTTGGTTTAACAAATGCCCCCGCGGTTTTTCAGGCCCTAGTAAACGACGTTTTGCGCGACTTCATCGGCGATTTTGTGTTTGTTTATTTGGACGACATCCTTATTTTTTCCCGTGACCCCGCTCTGCATGTGGAACAGGTAAGGAGGGTTCTCCAGAGGTTACTGGAGAACCAGTTATTTGTTAAGGCCGAGAAGTGCCAATTTAACGTCTCATCGGTTCCTTTCCTTGGCTTCATTTTTGGGGAGGGCCACTGCAGGACCGACCCAGAAAAAACTAAAGCTGTGGTCGAGTGGCCTAGACCCGAGTCCAGGAAACAATTACAACGCTTCCTGGGCTTTGCTAACTTTTATAGACGATTTATCAAAAATTATAGTCGAGTGGCTGCCCCTCTTTCCCAGCTCACCTCCACCTCCAGACCATTTATCTGGTCACCTGAGGCCGAAGCTGCTTTCTTGAAATTAAAGGCTTTATTTTCGTCTGCACCCATCCTCTCTCACCCTGATCCACGCAGACAGTTTATCTTAGAAGTGGACGCATCAGACACTGGGGTAGGGGCAGTGCTGT
This sequence comes from Nematolebias whitei, assembly GCF_014905685.2. Lineage (NCBI taxonomy): Eukaryota > Metazoa > Chordata > Actinopteri > Cyprinodontiformes > Rivulidae > Nematolebias > Nematolebias whitei. Next base: position 1,842 of record NW_023623013.1, on the reverse strand, counting down.
CTCAACGATCCTTGGAGGACAACAAGGTCCATCCCTGCACTTTCTTTTCCAAACGTTTATCCCAAGCAGAGCGAAACTACGACGTGGGAAACCGTGAACTCTTGGCAGTTAAGCTGGCATTGGAGGAATGGCGGCACTGGCTGGAGGGCACGGAGACCCCGTTTTTGATTTGGACTGACCATAAAAACTTAACTTATCTGCGGGACGCTAAACGCCTGAACCCCCGCCAGGCACGTTGGTCACTGTTTTTTACCAGGTTCAACTACGTTCTCACCTTTAGGCCCGGCTCCAAGAACGTCAAGCCGGACGCACTGTCTCGCCAGTTCGCCCCCCCTGACGACACGGAGGCCGAGGAGACCATCCTTCCCTCCACCTGCATCGTTGGGGCCCTCACGTGGCCCATCGAAGAGGAGATCCGGGAGGCCTGGAAGGTGGAACCGGACCCTGGTGGTGGCCCCCCTGGAACCTTGTTTGTGCCTACTGCTCTGCGTCCTAAGGTACTACACTGGATTCACAACACTAAACTCTCGTGTCATCCAGGTTCCACCCGCATGATCTCCCTGGCCAGGACTCACTTCTGGTGGCCAGCCATGTCTGCGGATATAAGAGAGTTCGTTGCTGCCTGTCCCACGTGCGCCCGCAATAAGACGGGCACCCAACCTCCCTCCGGCCTCCTGCAACCTTTGCCCACCCCGAGCCGTCCATGGTCCCACATCTCTATGGACTTTGTTACCGGACTCCCACCCTCTGAAGGTAACACAGTCATACTAACCATTATCGATCGCTTCTCCAAAGCGGTCCATTTCATTCCTCTGTCCAAGCTCCCCTCTGCGATGGAGACGGCGCACCTGCTGACGCAGCACGTGGTTCGACTGCACGGTATCCCCTCGGACATCGTGTCGGACCGTGGCCCACAGTTCGTGTCCCAGGTTTGGCGCTCTTTCTGCAAGACATTGGGGGCCACCACCAGTCTCACCTCGGGCTACCACCCACAGTCGAATGGCCAGGCTGAACGGGCCAACTAAGAACTGGAGTCCATCCTGCGCTGCATGGCAGAGAAGGACCCGTCAGCCTGGAGTCACCATTTGGCTTGGGTTGAGTACGCCCACAACACCCATCGCTCCACTGCCACCAACCTGTCTCCTTTCGAAGCCTCCTTAGGCTACCTGCCTCCTCTGTTCCCCGGCCAAGAGGTGGACTGCGCGGTCCCTTCCGTGCAACACCATTTCCGACGGTGCCGCAGGGTCTGGCGCCAGGTGCGGTCCGCACTCCTCCGCACAGCCGCCCAGATGAAGACTGCCGCTGACCGTCAACGTTCCTCAGCCCCTCTCTACCAGGTGGGCCAAGAAGTGTGGCTGTCCACCCGGGACATTCCTCTTAAGGACACCCCCCGCAAGATGGCTCCACGCTTCATCGGCCCATTCCCCATCACCCAGCTCATCGGCCCCTCTGCGGTGAGGCTGCAGCTCCCTCGGTCCATGAAGATCCACCCGACCTTCCATGTCTCCCAGGTCAAGCCAGTCCTCACCAGCCCTCTGTGTCCTCCCTCTGACCCCCCTCCTCCACCCCGCCTGATCGACAACCACCCTGCGTTCACGATCCGATCCATCCGCGACGTGCGACGCAGGGGCCGAGGATTCCAGTACCTCGTCGATTGGGAGGGGTACGGTCCTGAGGAGAGGTCATGGATTCCCCGTTCCTTCATCCTCGACCCCAGCCTCATCACCTCCTTCTTCAAGGATCATCCCGACAAGCGCCTCAGGTCGCCGGGAGGCGATTCTTGAGGGGGGGGTACTGTAAGAGTACCACTGCCTGCAGCTCCTCCTCCAAGATGGCCGCTAA
>NW_023623012.1:0-4507 GCF_014905685.2 Nematolebias whitei | reverse complement strand
AGTTTTGACCTTAGGCTTAGTCTTGACCTCAGATTAAGTTCACTACAGTCCCCCCTTTGGAAATCATCACCTGTCCATGGGGATGAATTCCAACTATGAACTTACGCCTTCGATTGTCCTTGAAGCTTGATGTAATCCAGCAAAGAAACAAGAGTCAAGAGTAATCCAGCAAGGAAAACAAAAGTCAAAAGTAATCCAGCAAGGAAAACAAAGTCAAGGTAATTCCACAATGTTCTCGGTAATTCCATTGTGTTGATTATAATTCCATATCGTCTCGATAATTCCATTGTAGCAATGCTTTAACCCCTTGAAGACAGAGTCTGTAATCCATTGGAAAAAGTCATATAATCCACAACGGTAAATCCACAACGATTGGAAGTGTTGATTAATCAGCATACAGAGGGGTACCCTTGGATTGAACTGAAGATGCGGCCACTGGATGAAGAGCGGAGACCAACGTCAGGATTGCAGGTCGCCTCCAGCGACGGTCGTCTCTGGGCGACGTCCAGTCGGTGCCGTTCTGGTTCAAATGTGACATGCAATTATGTGGTTTAAGGTGGGCTTATGAAGGGGATTTTACATAAGGCCTTAAACTATATGCACCTGGTGTGTAAGCTATTATGGTTGGGAACAGCTACAACTACCAGTTAAGGGGTGGAGCATGCTGAAAAGGGGTAACTACAGGGGTTTATACCTATAGAAAAGGGCTCCAAACTATTTTTCCATTTCTAACTTGGTTTAAGTTAGCTTTACATGGTAAAATATAGTTTGGTTCAAATGTCTGTTGTCTTTTAGACGAACGACTTGAGATTGGGTGTTTGGTTTCCCCATAAATGTTTTGGAAGTCTATGGCGAGACTTATCAAAAAGAATTAGCTATCCCCCCGAATAGAATTGTTCGAGTAGGTTCGGCTTAAGCGTTGTGAGATCAATGTAGATTATGGTACTTAAGGTAACAATAATATACATTGATTCCGCAAAGATTGCAATTTAGCGAATGAACTGCATGTTGGCATGGTTAAAGGCCTCTTAGTCCCTAACTTAACTTACACACAAGATTTATTCTTACCTCAGAAACAACCAAAACCAATTCAACAACGTTTCAACACCGACAAGAGTAGTGACTAAGCAACTAAAAACATCGTTTCACTGCTTCACCTCACCCTGGTTGTCAGTTTCAGTCACGCTGTCCCGTGTGAGTGGCTTCTTTGCAGACCCGCCTACGCGAGGCATAATCATATCGAGGTGCGCTGCATGGCGATCCACGTCGACTCGGAGTGACGTTTGGCCCCGGAACAGGGATGCGAGTATCCCACACAATACGAGGGTTATCGTCATTAGCAGGGCTATGATTAACGTGTCCGCGCTTGACCACGCATAGGTAATTGGTTGGATCGGGTTCTTAATTGTGGACCTGAGGGACTTGAGAACTCGGTTTATTGGTTTCACGTCAACGACTTGGGTGCCTTCAAAACGGATCCTTCCCAGAGTCTCTGGATCTATGTCTATAGACATATTCCCCAGGTACTCTGAGTCATCCAGAGTCGCGTCCCATTGTTCCGGATCGAGGTGATAGAGGGTCAAATCACCAATGTGTATGGTTGTTCCCTGGGGAACACTGATCCACATTGTTTTGTCCGGTAACGTCAAAGGTCTATTTGCCCCGGGTTGATCGTAGGCTATGATCGCCTTCCTTTGAGGAGCGTTCACTAGCCAACGAGAGCCAATTATTTCCGCTTTTGCAGCTTTAGCCAGGTGCCGAGGCGTTACGGTCGTTGAGCACTTAGAATTTTCTGGAATTGGTGTCAACCCGCATAAGCCCGCGGTTTGATTCCACACAAACGGCTTACTCGCGCACAGATAATGTATCTCCCGAGTGAGAACACACATCTGCAGGTTTGGAGCTAGATAAACTGAGGGGTTATCGTCGTGGTACGCAACCATCTTCGGTGTGTCAATTTGAACATGGTTTTCACCGTGCCAATTGCCAACATTAACAACGTCCCTGCGTCTATATATGCCATTTGAGGGAATTATCGGTAGGTTGATAATGAACGCCATTTCAAACGTTTTGTGATTGACGTAGATTGGAATTGCGCTACCGAGAGTGTAAGCCAGGTGAGCCTGTATTTGCGTGACTCTTTCGCGCGTAGCGGAGCTGAGGATGTCGTTCACCATCTGTAGAGAGACTAGATACGGTGGGATCCTACCGGTGGCTAGTGTATCTACCGACAAACTGATATCTCTAAGCATGTCAGCAAAAATCCTATCCATTAGGTGTGCGACAGCGTAATCCGCTTCAACCTTAAGGGCTAACTCATTTACCGCATGTACGAGGGCTTTGATTTCTTGGGTGTGAGTATTCAGCACTAGAACAGTATCCTTTACGGTTTTAGTCACCTGTGTCAATTGTGTTAGTTGAAGGTCCATTTGTGCTCGGATCTTTGGGACCTCGCTTTCTACTTCATACACGTGTTGTTTTAGGGACGTTATACTGACAGTGTTGTATGCGGACAAACCCAGGCTAAACAGCGATCCGAGTGAGGAAGCAGCGAGTAAAAGCCCGCCGATGTCGCGCTTTTGCCTTCTATGTGTCCCACCCAACTCTTGTTGGGTGTAGGTGAACTTATGTAGTTGCTTCAGGACGTGTTGGATCTCTGCTTTAGCACCCTCTAGGGATACTGTGTACCATGGCTTGTTTAACCACTCATTTTTAATGTTAATGTGTTGTTGGACCACGGTTTGGGGGTCGAAGCGGACGAAGACCTTTCGAGTGTATAGGCGGCAATCTGTGATGAGCAACTGTAGTGAACCTGGTCTGACCCTGATCTGACCCTGATGACCTCAAATCTATCAGATGGACAGAGACTGTTATTTCATTGATCTGAATACAGTCTGAGCCATCTGATGACTTTCTTTCTTGAATTAATCAAGCAGAAAAGACAATTCTCTATGATCATCACTGTTTTACAAAATGTTTGATAATCAAAATTGTGTTAGTTCACCCAATATTACAGGTTGAAAAGAACTACTCATTTTTATTTTACATAAACAGTAAGTAATGATTTTTATTCCTCATTCAAAGAAGAAATCAGGTTAATATGCATTTCTTGATTTTCTGTCTGAAATGAGCCAAGCAATGTAAGTGTGTTAAAGGTCGGTTTTCGGTCAACTAAAATGTTTACCGAGAAAGATGTCATGTTTAAACTTTTTCAGAAGATTACCAAGTGTGAGACTCCACGAAGTCTGAAGTCCTACAATAATCTTTCTGTTCGTTACTAAACAATCCTTGATTTTTAATAACATCTTACATCATACACCACACCTCTATTCCTGGTCCATCGACCAATCAAAAGCTCTCAAATGAACCGGAAGTCGACCCATTTAAAATGTGGCAACTTCCCAGTTCATGATAGAGCCTGAGGAGATGAAGAACTCCAGAGTTGCTGGAGTTGAAAGATTCTGTTAGTCTGAGAAGTTCTGAAGAATGAAGGGAGTTCAGAGTTCTTGGGTGCAAACGCGTTCAGGATGATCCAGAGACGTTTTGGGATTATAACTTCTGTTTGAACAAACCACACACGACTATCTAAGGATTTCAGCTGCTCTCAACGGAGACGCTGAAAAAGTCTGGAGGATTCTCTATCGAGCTGATCTACGTCAACCAGGTAACAGTCTCCTCTTCGACTAAAGTGTACCGGAGGCAAGATGAGATCTGATGAAGCGTGCACGTTCTGGACAAACAGATTAATTCCCTCACATATCTCTCTGTAAGATAAATCTCCATTTCATCTTAAACTCTTCTCTCTCTTCTAAAATCAGTACAGATATCTTAGGAATATCTGAAGCAAAGTCCTCGATCACCGCCGAGTGATTCGAAGTTCATTTTCTGTGAAACTTGTCTGTTATTATTTTCATATTTTGCCAAATTAATGTAAATGTTTGATGTTAAACTTTGATTCTGAAAATAAATGACCGCATTCATTTTGATGGGTCAAAGATAAATAACGTCTCTCGTTACATTTCTGTTAAATTCAATGCACGACATTACACAGTCAGAAAGATGAGGAACTCGTGAATATTGTATGCATATATATCTCATATATTGTCATACTACAACTAGTGGCACGTACGTACGTGACTACTACACAGTCCCGGCTGGTCCCGCAGAGCGATGCCCGAGGTGGGCCCAAGGGTTACGATCTCGGCTTGCCCTGCTTGGGTGGCACCCAAGAGGGTGAAGATTACCAGGAGTGGTACCATCATTGTCCTATGGAAACACAAAGAGATAGGTCTTAGCTTCGTAGTGGTCAAGGGTAGGTCCTGTGAATTTAAACTATGGTTAAGTTTATTATCCATTAGTTATCTTCTGCTTGGATGACCCTTATTCCCACGAGGTCAGATTTTATGAGATCTTTGTCTCCTGAGGAGTTATTGCACCCCTTGTGTGGTTTAACCTGGTTTCGATGTACCCATTTAACAGTTGGCTCTTTTTGGCCTTTACTGATTTT
>NW_023623011.1:0-4508 GCF_014905685.2 Nematolebias whitei | reverse complement strand
TTCTAACCAAGTCTTGTCTTTTCTGGTTTCGCTCCATCTGGGTTCCTTGAGTCTTGACAGAAATGCTCCAGCCAAACAAGGCCCAGAACGAGACCAGAGAGGAACAAGCCACCTCTTCATCCGAGATGGAACACATCCAGGAGAGGCTCCAACAAGTTCTAGAACAACAACATGAAACACAGAACAACTTGAGAGAACTGGGAGGTATGGTTCACGCTCTTAATCAAAGACTCTCGTCTTCTTCACCTTCTCCAGCTTCTGTTACTAGACCCAAGTTCCAAGCGGAATCCAAGGACCCGGTCTCAATCCAACAGGTAATCACGAAACCTTCAGAATATTTCTCTGGAGACCCAAGCCTGTGTGGAGGATTCTTACTACAGATCAAACTAGCATTCAAAGGAGCACCTCAGTTATATTCTTCCGACACAGCAAAAATAAATTATTTCACCCACCAGCTGAAGGGTGAAGCGCTTCGGTGGGTTAATTCCTTTTTCCAATTTCATGATCCGGATTTTGTTTCATTTGATACCTTGTTAAAAGAATTTCGCCGAATTTTTGACCGTCCATTGCAGAAGCCCAACGCCGTTAAGCGACTCCTGGGGTTACGCCAGGGCCGGCGACCTGTGGCGGAGTACGCCCTCGATTTCCGCATCATCGCTGCACAGACTGGGTGGCCCGACACAGCACTACAAGGTACCTTCCTAAATTCTCTTTCTGACCCCTTAAAAGATCAGATCGCCTTAAGAGACGAGCCGGAGGGTTTCGACGAACTGATCGAGCTAGCGATAGCTATTGACGAGCGCTTCCGAGAGCGAAGACGAGAGAGAGACTACACTTCCCACAATCACTCCACTTCCGGGTTCACGTCACCAGGTGAGACCTACGCCTACAAAAATTGGTCAGCAAACTACAAAGACCAGGAGAGACCCGTTGCCGGTTCTTCTTCTTCTTCTTCTAAAAAAACAACTGAATTTTTCCCTGCTCAGCCCGACCCAGAGCCAATGCAGATTGGTCGTACTCATTTAACTCCAGAAGAAAGACAGAGACGTTTTGTTTCCAAACTTTGTTTTTATTGTGGTAGACCTGGCCATTTTCTTGCTCAATGCCCGTTTCGGGGAAACGGGAACTTCCACCAGTAAAGAGAGAGTTACTGGTGGGAACTTCTACTCTCTCTCCCACACATCGATTTATGCTTCCTGTTATTATCCAAATAAATCATGATCGCCTTCCTGTGTCAGCTCTTGTTGATTCTGGTGCAGAGCAAAATTTAATTAGTCTAGATCTAGTCAAGAAACTATCCTTACCTACCCTCGAGGTTCCTCCAATCTCCATTGCCGGTGTTACGGGCAAGAACTTGGCACGAGTTCTTGGTAAGACTATTAAGCTAAACTTAACGTCTGGAAACCATCATGAGATGATTGATTTCTTTATATTTGAGTCTCCACACACTCAGGTCATCTTAGGTTATCCCTGGCTCCAAGAACATAACCCTCACATTAACTGGAGACAAAAAAAGGGTTGAGGGATGGAGTGATTATTGTTTAAAGAACTGTTTACGTTCTGCCATCCCTAACCAGCCCTCTGTAGACACTCCTCATGAGGCTACAGATATTTCTATGGTTCCCCCTGTTTATCACGATCTAGCCCCAGTATTTAACAAACAACGAGCCTTATCTCTTCCTCCGCACCGGCCATACGATTGTGCTATCAACCTTCTCCCTGGGTCTCCTTTTCCTACTAGTCGACTGTACAACCTCTCTGGTCCTGAAAGAGAGGCCATGAAGAAATATATTGAGGAGTCCCTTCTCTCTGGCATTATCCGTCCATCTACTTCTCCTGTGGGAGCAGGATTCTTTTTTGTTTCCAAAAAGGACGGCACCCTTCGCCCCTGTATCGACTACCGGGGTCTCAATAATATCACAATCAAGAATAAGTATCCCCTTCCTCTCATCGAATCCATCCATGAACAACTACAATCAGCAACTGTGTTTACTAAGCTAGACCTCAGAAATGCCTACCATCTCGTCCGTGTACGGGAGGGTGATGAGTGGAAGACCGCCTTTAGAACACCACTCGGACATTTCGAGTATTTGGTCATGCCATTCGGTCTGACCAATGCACCTGCCGTTTTTCAAACTCTTGTTAATGATGTGCTTCGAGATTTCATTGGTGACTTTGTTTTTGTATATCTAGATGATATACTCATCTACTCGAGGGATAAGGAGGAGCACATCAAGAGAGTTAGAACCGTCTTGCAAAGACTCCACGAAAACAACTGTTCGTTAAAGGGGAGAAGTGTGAGTTCCATGTTTCCTCTGTATCTTTTCTGGGTTTCATTTTTGAGGGAGGATGTTACAGAACAGATCCTGCTAAAATCAAGGCGGTGGTGGAGTGGCCGATTCCCGACTCAAGGAAGCAGCTCCAACGTTTCCTTGGGTTTGCCAACTTTTACAGACGGTTCATTAGGGACTACAGTCGGATCGCTTCTCCTCTCTCCAAATTAACATCCACCAAGGTAACGTTCAAATGGAACCCTGAGGCCGATGCCGCCTTTAGTAAACTGAAGTCGTTATTCGCCTCTACACCAATTCTGAGTCATCCAGACCCTGAGCGCCAATTCATCCTGGAAGTTGATGCTTCAGACTCTGGTGTGGGGGCCATACTCTCGCAACGTTCTCCGGAGGATAACAAGGTTCATCCATGTGCATTTTTTTCGAAACGTTTATCCATTGCAGAAAGGAACTATGATGTGGGCAATCGAGAGCTGTTGGCCGTCAAGTTGGCATTAGAAGAGTGGCGTCACTGGTTGGAAGGCACGGTAACCCCTTTTCTAATATGGACTGACCACAAAAACCTCACTTATCTCAGGGATGCCAAGAGATTGACCCCTAGACAAGCACGGTGGTCCTTGTTCTTTAACCGGTTTAACTACGTCCTGACCTTCAGACCCGGTTCCAAGAACGTTAAACCAGACGCTCTTTCTCGTCAATTCTCTCCCCCAGACTGTACGGAGATGGAAGAAAGCATTCTTCCCTCAGCCTGTGTGGTGGGAACCCTCACATGGGACATCGAGAAGGAGATACGTGAGGCTCATCGTGACGACCCTGATCCTGGCACCGGACCCCCTAAGACCCTCTTCGTTCCCTCTACCATGAGAGCCAAGGTACTGCATTGGATTCATACTCATAAGTTTTCCTGTCATCCTGGTTCGTCCCGTATGCTCTCTCTCACAAGGAGTCATTTCTGGTGGCCCACTCTCACCGCCGATGTGAAGGAGTTCGTAGCCGCCTGTCCCACCTGTGCTCGCAACAAGTCTAGCAATCAACCACCGACTGGTTTGTTACAACCTCTGCCTGTTCCCAGTCGTCCTTGGTCACACATCTCTGTGGACTTTGTCACGGGTCTACCTCCCAGTGAAGGTAACACCACCATCTTGACCATTGTTGACAGGTTCTCTAAAGCGGCTCATTTTGTTCCCCTACCTAAGCTCCCTTCTGCATTCGAGACCGCTCAACTCCTTATCCAGCATGTCTTCCGGATTCATGGGATTCCCTCCGATGTGGTCTCGGACCGTGGTCCGCAATTCACCTCCCAAGTCTGGCAGGCTTTCTGCAAAACCTTAGGGGCCACCTCCAGTCTCACTTCGGGTCACCATCCACAATCCAATGGACAGGCTGAGCGCTGTAATCAGGACCTTGAAACCACTCTTCGTTGTGTCGCCGAGAAGGATCCCTCTGCCTGGAGCCAGCACCTAGTGTGGGTGGAGTATGCCCACAATTCCCACAAATCATCCGCCACAGGTATGTCCCCTTTTGAGGCCTCCCTCGGCTATATCCCTCCCTTGTTCCCCAGCCAGGAGACCGACATCTCTGTTCCGTCAGTACTACGCCATTTTCGACGGTGTCGACGTGTCTGGCGACAGGCTAAGACAGCTCTGACTCGTGCTTCTGCCCAAGCTAAGCGATTTGCTGATCGCCACCGCACACCAGCTCCTTTGTACCAGGTGGGACAGAAGGTATGGCTCTCCACTAAGTATATTCAACTCAAGGATACACCCAGAAAGATGGCGCCCCGGTTCATTGGTCCTTTTCCCATCATTGCTATCATCAATCCCTCCGCTATACGCCTTCGTCTCCCCCATTCCATGAAGGTCCACCCCACTTTTCACGTCTCCCAGGTTAAGCCGGTGGCCGTCAGTCCCTTGTGCCCTCCTGCCGACCTCCCTCCACCCGCCCGACTAATCGACAATCATCCTGCCTTTAGTGTCCGGACCATCCTCGACGTACGACGCAGAGGACGTGGGTTCCAGTATCTGGTGGACTGGGAGGGTTACGGTCCTGAAGAACGATCGTGGATCCCCCGGTCTTTTATCCTGGACCCCAGCCTCATTACATCGTTTTTCCGTAACCACCCCGAGAAACGTCTCCGGTCGCCTGGGGGCGACCCTTGAGGGGGGGGTACTGTGAGAGTTCCACTACCTGCAGCTCCTCCTCTAATTGGCTGCTGAT
>NW_023623010.1:0-4508 GCF_014905685.2 Nematolebias whitei | reverse complement strand
TCTCGTTCCGGGTCTCATACAAATCTGGGTTCCCCTCGGTTACGACAGAAATGCTCCAGCCAAAACAGACCCAGAATGAGACCGGGAGCGAACAGGCAACCACCATCTCACAGGTGGAACGGATCTCTAGACTGGAGACCATGTTGCAACAGGTTCTGTCCCAGCAACGTGCAGCCCAGTCCAACATGCAGGAACTCGGAGGTATGATTTACTCCTTAAACCAGCAACTTCTACCTCCTCTTCCTCCAGATCCGTCAGACATGCCTGCCCCCAGCGTTCCTCGTGAGACGCCTGTCGCAACTTTTCATGGTCCACAGCTGCTCGTCAAACCGTCTGAGCTGTTCTCCGGAGACCCCGACCAATGTGGGGGTTTCCTGCTGCAGTGCCGACTCGTTTTCGAGGGAGCCCCGTCTCTCTACAGCACAGACTCTGCAAAGATTATTTATTTCATTAACCTGCTCAAAGGTAACGCTTTACGTTGGGCTACTTCTTTCATGCAGTCCCACGTGGACCCCCCGGCTACTTACCCCCAACTCCTGAAGGAGTTTCGGCGGATCTTCGATCGCCCCCTGCAGGCTTCAAACGCAGTAAAATGTCTCCTGGGATTACGTCAAGGCCGCCGTCCTGTTTCTGAGTACGCCCTGGAGTTCCGGATCCTGGCGGCTCAAACGAGGTGGGACGAACTCGCTCTCCAAGGTGCGTTCCTTAACTCTCTCTCTGACCAGATAAAAGACCAAATCGCCGCACGAGACGAACCGGAAGGGTTTGACCAACTTGTCGACTTGGCCATTTCCATTGATGACCGTTTCCGGGAGCGGAGGCGAGAACGGGACTACAACTCCCAGAAACCTTCCACTTCCGGGTTCGCGGCCCCTTCAGGTGAACCTCGTTATTTTAAAACTTCAAAAGAAAATCATCTTTTGAAGACGCCCCCAGGTACTAATTCTTCTCGTTTGTCTCCTCAGAATGATTTTTTCGTGCCTCCTGAACCAGAACCCATGCAGATCGGGCGAACACGGTTGACGTTTGAAGAGCGAGAGCGCCGTAGAAACGCTAACCTCTGCATGTACTGTGGCAACCCCGGTCATTATTTACCTCTCTGCCCGTTTCGGGGAAACGAGCGAGCCCACCAGTAAAGCGGGAGATACTGGTGGGTAACTCAGCTCTGACCTCCCCCTTTAAACTCCTCTTGCCCACAGTTATTCAAATAAATAAGTCTCGTGTTTCTTTATTGGCCTTGGTTGACTCGGGCGCCGAACAAAATCTAATCAGTTCGGACCTGGTTGCCAAATATTCTTTCCCCACTCGCGAGATTCCTTCTATTTCGGTTTCGGGCGTAACCGGTAAAACGTTGGCGCTCGTCCAACGAAAAACTATCGAGCTTCATGTCATCATCTCTGGCAACCACCACGAGATGACTGACTTTTTTGTATTTGACTCCTCCGTTTCTCAGATAATTTTAGGCTTCCCCTGGCTAAAGGCGCACAACCCAGACATAAATTGGGAGCTGGGACGTGTTGAGAAGTGGAGCAATAAGTGCCTCCAGAACTGTCTGCGCTCTGCGATCGCCGGGCAGCCAGTGGTCACTTCTCCTAGTGAGAAAGTAGATCTCTCCGCTGTTCCCCCTGCCTACCACGACCTTGCGGCGGCATTTAGTAAACAAAGAGCCTTGTCACTCCCTCCTCACCGTCCCTACGACTGCGCCGTTGACTTGCTCCCTGGCGCCCCCTTGCCGTCTAGTCGACTTTTCAATCTCTCAGGTCCTGAGAGGGACTCTATGAAGAAATATATTAACGAGTCCCTCGACTCCGGTATCATTCGCCCCTCCACGTCTCCTGTCGGTGCTGGTTTCTTTTTTGTTTCTAAAAAAGATAAGACTTTACGCCCCTGCATCGACTACCGCGCTTTGAACAATATTACTGTAAAGAACAAGTATCCTCTCCCTTTGATCAATTCTCTACACGAACAGTTGCAATCCGCCACAGTGTTTACTAAATTGGATTTAAGAAATGCCTACCACCTCGTTCGCATAAGAGAGGGCGACGAGTGGAAAACAGCATTTAAAACTCCCCTCGGCCATTTTGAATATTTAGTTATGCCTTTTGGTTTAACAAATGCCCCCGCGTTTTTTCAGGCCCTAGTAAACGATGTTTTGCGCGACTTCATCGGCGATTTTGTGTTTGTTTATTTGGACGACATCCTTATTTTTTCCCGTGACCCCGCTCTGCATGTGGAACAGGTAAGGAGGGTTCTCCAGAGGTTACTGGAGAACCAGTTATTTGTTAAGGCCGAGAAGTGCCAATTTAATGTCTCCTCGGTTCCTTTCCTTGGCTTCATTTTTGGGGAGGGCCACTGCAGGACCGACCCAGAAAAAACTAAAGCTGTGGTCGAGTGGCCTAGACCCGAGTCCAGGAAACAATTACAACGCTTCCTGGGCTTCGCTAACTTTTATAGACGATTTATCAAAAATTATAGTCGAGTGGCTGCCCCTCTTTCCCAGCTCACCTCCACCTCCAGACCATTTATCTGGTCACCTGAGGCCGAAGCTGCTTTCTTGAAATTAAAAGCCTTATTTTCGTCTGCACCCATCCTCTCTCACCCTGATCCACGCAGACAGTTTATCTTAGAAGTGGACGCATCAGACACTGGGGTAGGGGCAGTGCTGTCTCAACGATCCTTGGAGGACAACAAGGTCCATCCCTGCGCTTTCTTTTCCAAACGGTTATCCCAAGCAGAGCGAAACTACGACGTGGGAAACCGTGAACTCTTGGCAGTTAAGCTGGCATTGGAGGAATGGCGGCACTGGCTGGAGGGCACGGAGACCCCGTTTTTGATTTGGACTGACCATAAAAACTTAACTTATCTGCGGGACGCTAAACGCCTGAACCCCCGCCAGGCACGTTGGTCACTGTTTTTTACCAGGTTCAACTACGTTCTCACCTTTAGGCCCGGCTCCAAGAACGTCAAGCCGGACGCACTGTCTCGCCAGTTCGCCCCCCCTGACGACACGGAGGCCGAGGAGACCATCCTTCCCTCCACCTGCATCGTTGGGGCCCTCACGTGGCCCATCGAAGAGGAGATCCGGGAGGCCTGGAAGGTGGAACCGGACCCTGGTGGTGGCCCCCCTGGAACCTTGTTCGTGCCTACTGCTCTGCGTCCTAAGGTACTACACTGGATTCACAACACTAAACTCTCGTGTCATCCAGGTTCCACCCGCATGATCTCCCTGGCCAGGACTCATTTCTGGTGGCCAGCCATGTCTGCGGATATAAGAGAGTTCGTTGCTGCCTGTCCCACGTGCGCCCGCAATAAGACGGGCACCCAACCTCCCTCCGGCCTCCTGCAACCTTTGCCCACCCCGAGCCGTCCATGGTCCCACATCTCTATGGACTTTGTTACCGGACTCCCACCCTCTGAAGGTAACACAGTCATACTAACCATTATCGATCGCTTCTCCAAAGCGGTCCATTTCATTCCTCTGTCCAAGCTCCCCTCTGCGATGGAGACGGCGCACCTGCTGACGCAGCACGTGGTTCGACTGCACGGTATCCCCTCGGACATCGTGTCGGACCGTGGCCCACAGTTCGTGTCCCAGGTTTGGCGCTCTTTCTGCAAGACGTTGGGGGCCACCACCAGTCTCACCTCGGGCTACCACCCACAGTCGAATGGCCAGGCTGAACGGGCCAACCAAGAACTGGAGTCCATCCTGCGCTGCATGGCAGAGAAGGACCCGTCAGCCTGGAGTCACCATTTGGCTTGGGTTGAGTACGCCCACAACACCCATCGCTCCACCGCCACCAACCTGTCTCCTTTCGAAGCCTCCTTAGGCTACCTGCCTCCTCTGTTCCCCGGCCAAGAGGTGGACTGCGCGGTCCCTTCCGTGCAACACCATTTCCGACGGTGCCGCAGGGTCTGGCGCCAGGTGCGGTCCGCACTCCTCCGCACGGCCGCCCAGATGAAGACTGCCGCTGACCGTCAACGTTCCTCGGCCCCTCTCTACCAGGTGGGCCAAGAAGTGTGGCTGTCCACCCGGGACATTCCTCTTAAGGACACCCCCCGCAAGATGGCTCCACGCTTCATCGGCCCATTCCCCATCACCCAGCTCATCGGTCCCTCTGCGGTGAGGCTGCAGCTCCCTAGGTCCATGAAGATCCACCCGACCTTCCATGTGTCCCAGGTCAAGCCAGTCCTCACCAGCCCTCTGTGTCCTCCCTCTGACCCCCCTCCTCCACCCCGCCTGATCGACAACCACCCTGCGTTCACGGTCCGATCCATCCGCGACGTGCGACGCAGGGGCCGAGGATTCCAGTACCTCGTCGATTGGGAGGGGTACGGTCCTGAGGAGAGGTCATGGATTCCCCGATCTTTCATCCTCGACCCCAGCCTCATCACCTCCTTTTTCAAGGACCATCCCGACAAGCGCCTCAGGTCGCCGGGAGGCGATTCTTGAGGGGGGGGTACTGTAAGAGTACCACTGCCTGCAGCTCCTCCTCCAAGATGGCCGCTAA
>NW_023623009.1:0-4508 GCF_014905685.2 Nematolebias whitei | reverse complement strand
TTAGCGGCCATCTTGGAGGAGGAGCTGCAGGCAGTGGTACTCTTACAGTACCCCCCCCTCAAGAATCGCCTCCCGGCGACCTGAGGCGCTTGTCGGGATGGTCCTTGAAAAAGGAGGTGATGAGGCTGGGGTCGAGGATGAAAGATCGGGGAATCCATGACCTCTCCTCAGGACCGTACCCCTCCCAATCGACGAGGTACTGGAATCCTCGGCCCCTGCGTCGCACGTCGCGGATGGATCGGACCGTGAACGCAGGGTGGTTGTCGATCAGGCGGGGTGGAGGAGGGGGGTCAGAGGGAGGACACAGAGGGCTGGTGAGGACTGGCTTGACCTGGGACACATGGAAGGTCGGGTGGATCTTCATGGACCTAGGGAGCTGCAGCCTCACCGCAGAGGGACCGATGAGCTGGGTGATGGGGAATGGGCCGATGAAGCGTGGAGCCATCTTGCGGGGGGTGTCCTTAAGAGGAATGTCCCGGGTGGACAGCCACACTTCTTGGCCCACCTGGTAGAGAGGGGCCGAGGAACGTTGACGGTCAGCGGCAGTCTTCATCTGGGCGGCCGTGCGGAGGAGTGCGGACCGCACCTGGCGCCAGACCCTGCGGCACCGTCGGAAATGGTGTTGCACGGAAGGGACCGCGCAGTCCACCTCTTGGCCGGGGAACAGAGGAGGCAGGTAGCCTAAGGAGGCTTCGAAAGGAGACAGGTTGGTGGCGGTGGAGCGATGGGTGTTGTGGGCGTACTCAACCCAAGCCAAATGGTGACTCCAGGCTGACGGGTCCTTCTCTGCCATGCAGCGCAGGATGGACTCCAGTTCTTGGTTGGCCCGTTCAGCCTGGCCATTCGACTGTGGGTGGTAGCCCGAGGTGAGACTGGTGGTGGCCCCCAATGTCTTGCAGAAAGAGCGCCAAACCTGGGACACGAACTGTGGGCCACGGTCCGACACGATGTCCGAGGGGATACCGTGCAGTCGAACCACGTGCTGCGTCAGCAGGTGCGCCGTCTCCATCGCAGAGGGGAGCTTGGACAGAGGAATGAAATGGACCGCTTTGGAGAAGCGATCGATAATGGTTAGTATGACTGTGTTACCTTCAGAGGGTGGGAGTCCGGTAACAAAGTCCATAGAGATGTGGGACCATGGACGGCTCGGGGTGGGCAAAGGTTGCAGGAGGCCGGAGGGAGGTTGGGTGCCCGTCTTATTGCGGGCGCACGTGGGACAGGCAGCAACGAACTCTCTTATATCCGCAGACATGGCTGGCCACCAGAAATGAGTCCTGGCCAGGGAGATCATGCGGGTGGAACCTGGATGACACGAGAGTTTAGTGTTGTGAATCCAGTGTAGTACCTTAGGACGCAGAGCAGTAGGCACGAACAAGGTTCCAGGGGGGCCACCACCAGGGTCCGGTTCCACCTTCCAGGCCTCCCGGATCTCCTCTTCGATGGGCCACGTGAGGGCCCCAACGATGCAGGTGGAGGGAAGGATGGTCTCCTCGGCCTCCGTGTCGTCAGGGGGGGCGAACTGGCGAGACAGTGCGTCCGGCTTGACGTTCTTGGAGCCGGGCCTAAAGGTGAGAACGTAGTTGAACCTGGTAAAAAACAGTGACCAACGTGCCTGGCGGGGGTTCAGGCGTTTAGCGTCCCGCAGATAAGTTAAGTTTTTATGGTCAGTCCAAATCAAAAACGGGGTCTCCGTGCCCTCCAGCCAGTGCCGCCATTCCTCCAATGCCAGCTTAACTGCCAAGAGTTCACGGTTTCCCACGTCGTAGTTTCGCTCTGCTTGGGATAACCGTTTGGAAAAGAAAGCGCAGGGATGGACCTTGTTGTCCTCCAAGGATCGTTGAGACAGCACTGCCCCTACCCCAGTGTCTGATGCGTCCACTTCTAAGATAAACTGTCTGCGTGGATCAGGGTGAGAGAGGATGGGTGCAGACGAAAATAAGGCTTTTAATTTCAAGAAAGCAGCTTCGGCCTCAGGTGACCAGATAAATGGTCTGGAGGTGGAGGTGAGCTGGGAAAGAGGGGCAGCCACTCGACTATAATTTTTGATAAATCGTCTATAAAAGTTAGCGAAGCCCAGGAAGCGTTGTAATTGTTTCCTGGACTCGGGTCTAGGCCACTCGACCACAGCTTTAGTTTTTTCTGGGTCGGTCCTGCAGTGGCCCTCCCCAAAAATGAAGCCAAGGAAAGGAACCGAGGAGACATTAAATTGGCACTTCTCGGCCTTAACAAATAACTGGTTCTCCAGTAACCTCTGGAGAACCCTCCTTACCTGTTCCACATGCAGAGCGGGGTCACGGGAAAAAATAAGGATGTCGTCCAAATAAACAAACACAAAATCGCCGATGAAGTCGCGCAAAACATCGTTTACTAGGGCCTGAAAAACCGCGGGGGCATTTGTTAAACCAAAAGGCATAACTAAATATTCAAAATGGCCGAGGGGAGTTTTAAATGCTGTTTTCCACTCGTCGCCCTCTCTTATGCGAACGAGGTGGTAGGCATTTCTTAAATCCAATTTAGTAAACACTGTGGCGGATTGCAACTGTTCGTGTAGAGAATTGATCAAAGGGAGAGGATACTTGTTCTTTACAGTAATATTGTTCAAAGCGCGGTAGTCGATGCAGGGGCGTAAAGTCTTATCTTTTTTAGAAACAAAAAAGAAACCAGCACCGACAGGAGACGTGGAGGGGCGAATGATACCGGAGTCGAGGGACTCGTTAATATATTTCTTCATAGAGTCCCTCTCAGGACCTGAGAGATTGAAAAGTCGACTAGACGGCAAGGGGGCGCCAGGGAGCAAGTCAACGGCGCAGTCGTAGGGACGGTGAGGAGGGAGTGACAAGGCTCTTTGTTTACTAAATGCCGCCGCAAGGTCGTGGTAGGCAGGGGGAACAGCGGAGAGATCTACTTTCTCACTAGGAGAAGTGACCACTGGCTGCCCGGCGATCGCAGAGCGCAGACAGTTCTGGAGGCACTTATTGCTCCACTTCTCAACACGTCCCAGCTCCCAATTTATGTCTGGGTTGTGCGCCTTTAGCCAGGGGAAGCCTAAAATTATCTGAGAAACGGAGGAGTCAAATACAAAAAAGTCAGTCATCTCGTGGTGGTTGCCAGAGATGATGACATGAAGCTCGATAGTTTTTCGTTGGACGAGCGCCAACGTTTTACCGGTTACGCCCGAAACCGAAATAGAAGGAATCTCGCGAGTGGGGAAAGAATATTTGGCAACCAGGTCCGAACTGATTAGATTTTGTTCGGCGCCCGAGTCAACCAAGGCCAATAAAGAAACACGAGACTTATTTATTTGAATAACTGTGGGCAAGAGGAGTTTAAAGGGGGAGGTCAGAGCTGAGTTACCCACCAGTATCTCCCGCTTTACTGGTGGGCTCGCTCGTTTCCCCGAAACGGGCAGAGAGGTAAATAATGACCGGGGTTGCCACAGTACATGCAGAGGTTAGCGTTTCTACGGCGCTCTCGCTCTTCAAACGTCAACCGTGTTCGCCCGATCTGCATGGGTTCTGGTTCAGGAGGCACGAAAAAATCATTCTGAGGAGACAAACGAGAAGAATTAGTACCTGGGGGCGTCTTCAAAAGATGATTTTCTTTTGAAGTTTTAAAATAACGAGGTTCACCTGAAGGGGCCGCGAACCCGGAAGTGGAAGGTTTCTGGGAGTTGTAGTCCCGTTCTCGCCTCCGCTCCCGGAAACGGTCATCAATGGAAATGGCCAAGTCGACAAGTTGGTCAAACCCTTCCGGTTCGTCTCGTGCGGCGATTTGGTCTTTTATCTGGTCAGAGAGAGAGTTAAGGAACGCACCTTGGAGAGCGAGTTCGTCCCACCTCGTTTGAGCCGCCAGGATCCGGAACTCCAGGGCGTACTCAGAAACAGGACGGCGGCCTTGACGTAATCCCAGGAGACGTTTTACTGCGTTTGAAGCCTGCAGGGGGCGATCGAAGATCCGCCGAAACTCCTTCAGGAGTTGGGGGTAAGTAGCCGGGGGGTCCACGTGGGACTGCATGAAAGAAGTAGCCCAACGTAAAGCGTTACCTTTGAGCAGGTTAATGAAATAAATAATCTTTGCAGAGTCTGTGCTGTAGAGAGACGGGGCTCCCTCGAAAACGAGTCGGCACTGCAGCAGGAAACCCCCACATTGGTCGGGGTCTCCGGAGAACAGCTCAGACGGTTTGACGAGCAGCTGTGGACCATGAAAAGTTGCGACAGGCGTCTCACGAGGAACGCTGGGGGCAGGCATGTCGGACGGATCTGGAGGAAGAGGAGGTAGAAGTTGCTGGTTTAAGGAGTAAATCATACCTCCGAGTTCCTGCATGTTGGACTGGGCTGCACGTTGCTGGGACAGAACCTGTTGCAACATGGTCTCCAGTCTAGAGATCCGTTCCACCTGTGAGATGGTGGTTGCCTGTTCGCTCCCGGTCTCATTCTGGGTCTGTTTTGGCTGGAGCATTTCTGTCGTAACCGAGGGGAACCCAGATTTGTATGAGACCCGGAACGAGA
>NW_023623008.1:0-4508 GCF_014905685.2 Nematolebias whitei | reverse complement strand
TAGCGGCCATCTTGGAGGAGGAGCTGCAGGCAGTGGTACTCTTACAGTACCCCCCCCCCTCAAGAATCGCCTCCCGGCGACCTGAGGCGCTTGTCGGGATGATCCTTGAAGAAGGAGGTGATGAGGCTGGGGTCGAGGATGAAGGAACGGGGAATCCATGACCTCTCCTCAGGACCGTACCCCTCCCAATCGACGAGGTACTGGAATCCTCGGCCCCTGCGTCGCACGTCGCGGATGGATCGGACCGTGAACGCAGGGTGGTTGTCGATCAGGCGGGGTGGAGGAGGGGGGTCGGAGGGAGGACACAGAGGGCTGGTGAGGACTGGCTTGACCTGGGAGACATGGAAGGTCGGGTGGATCTTCATGGACCGAGGGAGCTGCAGCCTCACCGCAGAGGGGCCGATGAGCTGGGTGATGGGGAATGGGCCGATGAAGCGTGGAGCCATCTTGCGGGGGGTGTCCTTAAGAGGAATGTCCCGGGTGGACAGCCACACTTCTTGGCCCACCTGGTAGAGAGGAGCCGAGGAACGTTGACGGTCAGCGGCAGTCTTCATCTGGGCGGCTGTGCGGAGGAGTGCGGACCGCACCTGGCGCCAGACCCTGCGGCACCGTCGGAAATGGTGTTGCACGGAAGGGACCGCGCAGTCCACCTCTTGGCCGGGGAACAGAGGAGGCAGGTAGCCTAAGGAGGCTTCGAAAGGAGACAGGTTGGTGGCAGTGGAGCGATGGGTGTTGTGGGCGTACTCAACCCAAGCCAAATGGTGACTCCAGGCTGACGGGTCCTTCTCTGCCATGCAGCGCAGGATGGACTCCAGTTCTTGGTTGGCCCGTTCAGCCTGGCCATTCGACTGTGGGTGGTAGCCCGAGGTGAGACTGGTGGTGGCCCCCAATGTCTTGCAGAAAGAGCGCCAAACCTGGGACACGAACTGTGGGCCACGGTCCGACACGATGTCCGAGGGGATACCGTGCAGTCGAACCACGTGCTGCGTCAGCAGGTGCGCCGTCTCCATCGCAGAGGGGAGCTTGGACAGAGGAATGAAATGGACCGCTTTGGAGAAGCGATCGATAATGGTTAGTATGACTGTGTTACCTTCAGAGGGTGGGAGTCCGGTAACAAAGTCCATAGAGATGTGGGACCATGGACGGCTCGGGGTGGGCAAAGGTTGCAGGAGGCCGGAGGGAGGTTGGGTGCCCGTCTTATTGCGGGCGCACGTGGGACAGGCAGCAACGAACTCTCTTATATCCGCAGACATGGCTGGCCACCAGAAGTGAGTCCTGGCCAGGGAGATCATGCGGGTGGAACCTGGATGACACGATAGTTTAGTGTTGTGAATCCAGTGTA
This sequence comes from Nematolebias whitei, assembly GCF_014905685.2. Taxonomy (NCBI): domain Eukaryota; kingdom Metazoa; phylum Chordata; class Actinopteri; order Cyprinodontiformes; family Rivulidae; genus Nematolebias; species Nematolebias whitei. The sequence goes on along the minus strand of NW_023623008.1, from coordinate 3,166 downwards.
GTACCTTAGGACGCAGAGCAGTAGGCACAAACAAGGTTCCAGGGGGGCCACCACCAGGGTCCGGTTCCACCTTCCAGGCCTCCCGGATCTCCTCTTCGATGGGCCACGTGAGGGCCCCAACGATGCAGGTGGAGGGAAGGATGGTCTCCTCGGCCTCCGTGTCGTCAGGGGGGGCGAACTGGCGAGACAGTGCGTCCGGCTTGACGTTCTTGGAGCCGGGCCTAAAGGTGAGAACGTAGTTGAACCTGGTAAAAAACAGTGACCAACGTGCCTGGCGGGGGTTCAGGCGTTTAGCGTCCCGCAGATAAGTTAAGTTTTTATGGTCAGTCCAAATCAAAAACGGGGTCTCCGTGCCCTCCAGCCAGTGCCGCCATTCCTCCAATGCCAGCTTAACTGCCAAGAGTTCACGGTTTCCCACGTCGTAGTTTCGCTCTGCTTGGGATAAACGTTTGGAAAAGAAAGCGCAGGGATGGACCTTGTTGTCCTCCAAGGATCGTTGAGACAGCACTGCCCCTACCCCAGTGTCTGATGCGTCCACTTCTAAGATAAACTGTCTGCGTGGATCAGGGTGAGAGAGGATGGGTGCAGACGAAAATAAAGCTTTTAATTTCAAGAAAGCAGCTTCGGCCTCAGGTGACCAGATAAATGGTCTGGAGGTGGAGGTGAGCTGGGAAAGAGGGGCAGCCACTCGACTATAATTTTTGATAAATCGTCTATAAAAGTTAGCGAAGCCCAGGAAGCGTTGTAATTGTTTCCTGGACTCGGGTCTAGGCCACTCGACCACAGCTTTATTTTTTTCTGGGTCGGTCCTGCAGTGGCCCTCCCCAAAAATGAAGCCAAGGAAAGGAACCGATGAAACGTTAAATTGGCACTTCTCGGCCTTAACAAATAACTGGTTCTCCAGTAACCTCTGGAGAACCCTCCTTACCTGTTCCACATGCAGAGCGGGGTCACGGGAAAAAATAAGGATGTCGTCCAAATAAACAAACACAAAATCGCCGATGAAGTCGCGCAAAACGTCGTTTACTAGGGCCTGAAAAACCGCGGGGGCATTTGTTAAACCAAAAGGCATAACTAAATATTCAAAATGGCCGAGGGGAGTTTTAAATGCTGTTTTCCACTCGTCGCCCTCTCTTATGCGAACGAGGTGGTAGGCATTTCTTAAATCCAATTTAGTAAACACTGTGGCGGATTGCAACTGTTCGTGTAGAGAATTGATCAAAGGGAGAGGATACTTGTTCTTTACAGTAATATTGTTCAAAGCGCGGTAGTCGATGCAGGGGCGTAAAGTCTTATCTTTTTTAGAAACAAAAAAGAAACCAGCACCGACAGGAGACGTGGAGGGGCGAATGATACCGGAGTCGAGGGACTCGTTAATATATTTCTTCATAGAGTCCCTCTCAGGACCTGAGAGATTGAAAAGTCGACTAGACGGCAAGGGGGCGCCAGGGAGCAAGTCAACGGCGCAGTCGTAGGGACGGTGAGGAGGGAGTGACAAGGCTCTTTGTTTACTAAACGCTGCCGCAAGGTCGTGGTAGGCAGGGGGAACAGCGGAGAGATCTACTTTCTCACTAGGAGAAGTGACCACTGGCTGCCCGGCGATCGCAGAGCGCAGACAGTTCTGGAGGCACTTATTGCTCCACTTCTCCACACGTCCCAGCTCCCAATTTATGTCTGGGTTGTGCGCCTTTAGCCAGGGGAAGCCTAAAATTATCTGAGAAACGGAGGAGTCGAATACAAAAAAGTCAGTCATCTCGTGGTGGTTGCCAGAAATGATGACATGAAGCTCGATAGTTTTTCGTTGGACGAGCGCCAACGTTTTACCGGTTACGCCCGAAACCGAAATAGAAGGAATCTCGCGAGTGGGGAAAGAATATTTGGCAACCAGGTCCGAACTGATTAGATTTTGTTCGGCGCCCGAGTCAACCAAGGCCAATAAAGAAACACGAGAATTATTTATTTGAATAACTGTGGGCAAGAGGAGTTTAAAGGGGGAGGTCAGAGCTGAGTTACCCACCAGTATCTCCCGCTTTACTGGTGGGCTCGCTCGTTTCCCCGAAACGGGCAGAGAGGTAAATAATGACCGGGGTTGCCACAGTACATGCAGAGGTTAGCGTTTCTACGGCGCTCTCGCTCTTCAAACGTCAACCGTGTTCGCCCGATCTGCATGGGTTCTGGTTCAGGAGGCACGAAAAAATCATTCTGAGGAGACAAACGAGAAGAATTAGTACCTGGGGGCGTCTTCAAAAGATGATTTTCCTTTGAAGTTTTAAAATAACGAGGTTCACCTGAAGGGGCCGCGAACCCGGAAGTAGAAGGTTTCTGGGAGTTGTAGTCCCGTTCTCGCCTCCGCTCCCGGAAACGGTCATCAATGGAAATGGCCAAGTCGACAAGTTGGTCAAACCCTTCCGGTTCGTCTCGTGCGGCGATTTGGTCTTTTATCTGGTCAGAGAGAGAGTTAAGGAACGCACCTTGGAGAGCGAGTTCGTTCCACCTCGTTTGAGCCGCCAGGATCCGGAACTCCAGTGCGTACTCAGAAACAGGACGGCGGCCTTGACGTAATCCCAGGAGACGTTTTACTGCGTTTGAAGCCTGCAGGGGGCGATCGAAGATCCGCCGAAACTCCTTCAGGAGTTGGGGGTAAGTAGCCGGGGGGTCCACGTGGGACTGCATGAAAGAAGTAGCCCAACGTAAAGCGTTACCTTTGAGCAGGTTAATGAAATAAATAATCTTTGCAGAGTCTGTGCTGTAGAGAGACGGGGCTCCCTCGAAAACGAGTCGGCACTGCAGCAGGAAACCCCCACATTGGTCGGGGTCTCCGGAGAACAGCTCAGACGGTTTGACGAGCAGCTGTGGACCATGAAAAGTTGCGACAGGCGTCTCACGAGGAACGCTGGGGGCAGGCATGTCGGACGGATCTGGAGGAAGAGGAGGTAGAAGTTGCTGATTTAAGGAGTAAATCATACCTCCGAGTTCCTGCATGTTGGACTGGGCTGCACGTTGCTGGGACAGAACCTGTTGCAACATGGTCTCCAGTCTGGAGATCCGTTCCACCTGTGAGATGGTGGTCGCCTGTTCGCTCCCGGTCTCATTCTGGGTCTGTTTTGGCTGGAGCATTTCTGTCATAACCGAGGGGAACCCAGATTTGTATGAGACCCGGAACGAG
>NW_023623007.1:0-4508 GCF_014905685.2 Nematolebias whitei | reverse complement strand
TTAGCGGCCATCTTGGAGGAGGAGCTGCAGGCAGTGGTACTCTTACAGTACCCCCCCCTCAAGAATCGCCTCCCGGCGACCTGAGGCGCTTGTCGGGATGGTCCTTGAAAAAGGAGGTGATGAGGCTGGGGTCGAGGATGAAAGATCGGGGAATCCATGACCTCTCCTCAGGACCGTACCCCTCCCAATCGACGAGGTACTGGAATCCTCGGCCCCTGCGTCGCACGTCGCGGATGGATCGGACCGTGAACGCAGGGTGGTTGTCGATCAGGCGGGGTGGAGGAGGGGGGTCAGAGGGAGGACACAGAGGGCTGGTGAGGACTGGCTTGACCTGGGACACATGGAAGGTCGGGTGGATCTTCATGGACCTAGGGAGCTGCAGCCTCACCGCAGAGGGACCGATGAGCTGGGTGATGGGGAATGGGCCGATGAAGCGTGGAGCCATCTTGCGGGGGGTGTCCTTAAGAGGAATGTCCCGGGTGGACAGCCACACTTCTTGGCCCACCTGGTAGAGAGGGGCCGAGGAACGTTGACGGTCAGCGGCAGTCTTCATCTGGGCGGCCGTGCGGAGGAGTGCGGACCGCACCTGGCGCCAGACCCTGCGGCACCGTCGGAAATGGTGTTGCACGGAAGGGACCGCGCAGTCCACCTCTTGGCCGGGGAACAGAGGAGGCAGGTAGCCTAAGGAGGCTTCGAAAGGAGACAGGTTGGTGGCGGTGGAGCGATGGGTGTTGTGGGCGTACTCAACCCAAGCCAAATGGTGACTCCAGGCTGACGGGTCCTTCTCTGCCATGCAGCGCAGGATGGACTCCAGTTCTTGGTTGGCCCGTTCAGCCTGGCCATTCGACTGTGGGTGGTAGCCCGAGGTGAGACTGGTGGTGGCCCCCAATGTCTTGCAGAAAGAGCGCCAAACCTGGGACACGAACTGTGGGCCACGGTCCGACACGATGTCCGAGGGGATACCGTGCAGTCGAACCACGTGCTGCGTCAGCAGGTGCGCCGTCTCCATCGCAGAGGGGAGCTTGGACAGAGGAATGAAATGGACCGCTTTGGAGAAGCGATCGATAATGGTTAGTATGACTGTGTTACCTTCAGAGGGTGGGAGTCCGGTAACAAAGTCCATAGAGATGTGGGACCATGGACGGCTCGGGGTGGGCAAAGGTTGCAGGAGGCCGGAGGGAGGTTGGGTGCCCGTCTTATTGCGGGCGCACGTGGGACAGGCAGCAACGAACTCTCTTATATCCGCAGACATGGCTGGCCACCAGAAATGAGTCCTGGCCAGGGAGATCATGCGGGTGGAACCTGGATGACACGAGAGTTTAGTGTTGTGAATCCAGTGTAGTACCTTAGGACGCAGAGCAGTAGGCACGAACAAGGTTCCAGGGGGGCCACCACCAGGGTCCGGTTCCACCTTCCAGGCCTCCCGGATCTCCTCTTCGATGGGCCACGTGAGGGCCCCAACGATGCAGGAGGAGGGAAGGATGGTCTCCTCGGCCTCCGTGTCGTCAGGGGGGGCGAACTGGCGAGACAGTGCGTCCGGCTTGACGTTCTTGGAGCCGGGCCTAAAGGTGAGAACGTAGTTGAACCTGGTAAAAAACAGTGACCAACGTGCCTGGCGGGGGTTCAGGCGTTTAGCGTCCCGCAGATAAGTTAAGTTTTTATGGTCAGTCCAAATCAAAAACGGGGTCTCCGTGCCCTCCAGCCAGTGCCGCCATTCCTCCAATGCCAGCTTAACTGCCAAGAGTTCACGGTTTCCCACGTCGTAGTTTCGCTCTGCTTGGGATAACCGTTTGGAAAAGAAAGCGCAGGGATGGACCTTGTTGTCCTCCAAGGATCGTTGAGACAGCACTGCCCCTACCCCAGTGTCTGATGCGTCCACTTCTAAGATAAACTGTCTGCGTGGATCAGGGTGAGAGAGGATGGGTGCAGACGAAAATAAGGCTTTTAATTTCAAGAAAGCAGCTTCGGCCTCAGGTGACCAGATAAATGGTCTGGAGGTGGAGGTGAGCTGGGAAAGAGGGGCAGCCACTCGACTATAATTTTTGATAAATCGTCTATAAAAGTTAGCGAAGCCCAGGAAGCGTTGTAATTGTTTCCTGGACTCGGGTCTAGGCCACTCGACCACAGCTTTAGTTTTTTCTGGGTCGGTCCTGCAGTGGCCCTCCCCAAAAATGAAGCCAAGGAAAGGAACCGAGGAGACATTAAATTGGCACTTCTCGGCCTTAACAAATAACTGGTTCTCCAGTAACCTCTGGAGAACCCTCCTTACCTGTTCCACATGCAGAGCGGGGTCACGGGAAAAAATAAGGATGTCGTCCAAATAAACAAACACAAAATCGCCGATGAAGTCGCGCAAAACATCGTTTACTAGGGCCTGAAAAACCGCGGGGGCATTTGTTAAACCAAAAGGCATAACTAAATATTCAAAATGGCCGAGGGGAGTTTTAAATGCTGTTTTCCACTCGTCGCCCTCTCTTATGCGAACGAGGTGGTAGGCATTTCTTAAATCCAATTTAGTAAACACTGTGGCGGATTGCAACTGTTCGTGTAGAGAATTGATCAAAGGGAGAGGATACTTGTTCTTTACAGTAATATTGTTCAAAGCGCGGTAGTCGATGCAGGGGCGTAAAGTCTTATCTTTTTTAGAAACAAAAAAGAAACCAGCACCGACAGGAGACGTGGAGGGGCGAATGATACCGGAGTCGAGGGACTCGTTAATATATTTCTTCATAGAGTCCCTCTCAGGACCTGAGAGATTGAAAAGTCGACTAGACGGCAAGGGGGCGCCAGGGAGCAAGTCAACGGCGCAGTCGTAGGGACGGTGAGGAGGGAGTGACAAGGCTCTTTGTTTACTAAATGCCGCCGCAAGGTCGTGGTAGGCAGGGGGAACAGCGGAGAGATCTACTTTCTCACTAGGAGAAGTGACCACTGGCTGCCCGGCGATCGCAGAGCGCAGACAGTTCTGGAGGCACTTATTGCTCCACTTCTCAACACGTCCCAGCTCCCAATTTATGTCTGGGTTGTGCGCCTTTAGCCAGGGGAAGCCTAAAATTATCTGAGAAACGGAGGAGTCAAATACAAAAAAGTCAGTCATCTCGTGGTGGTTGCCAGAGATGATGACATGAAGCTCGATAGTTTTTCGTTGGACGAGCGCCAACGTTTTACCGGTTACGCCCGAAACCGAAATAGAAGGAATCTCGCGAGTGGGGAAAGAATATTTGGCAACCAGGTCCGAACTGATTAGATTTTGTTCGGCGCCCGAGTCAACCAAGGCCAATAAAGAAACACGAGACTTATTTATTTGAATAACTGTGGGCAAGAGGAGTTTAAAGGGGGAGGTCAGAGCTGAGTTACCCACCAGTATCTCCCGCTTTACTGGTGGGCTCGCTCGTTTCCCCGAAACGGGCAGAGAGGTAAATAATGACCGGGGTTGCCACAGTACATGCAGAGGTTAGCGTTTCTACGGCGCTCTCGCTCTTCAAACGTCAACCGTGTTCGCCCGATCTGCATGGGTTCTGGTTCAGGAGGCACGAAAAAATCATTCTGAGGAGACAAACGAGAAGAATTAGTACCTGGGGGCGTCTTCAAAAGATGATTTTCTTTTGAAGTTTTAAAATAACGAGGTTCACCTGAAGGGGCCGCGAACCCGGAAGTGGAAGGTTTCTGGGAGTTGTAGTCCCGTTCTCGCCTCCGCTCCCGGAAACGGTCATCAATGGAAATGGCCAAGTCGACAAGTTGGTCAAACCCTTCCGGTTCGTCTCGTGCGGCGATTTGGTCTTTTATCTGGTCAGAGAGAGAGTTAAGGAACGCACCTTGGAGAGCGAGTTCGTCCCACCTCGTTTGAGCCGCCAGGATCCGGAACTCCAGGGCGTACTCAGAAACAGGACGGCGGCCTTGACGTAATCCCAGGAGACGTTTTACTGCGTTTGAAGCCTGCAGGGGGCGATCGAAGATCCGCCGAAACTCCTTCAGGAGTTGGGGGTAAGTAGCCGGGGGGTCCACGTGGGACTGCATGAAAGAAGTAGCCCAACGTAAAGCGTTACCTTTGAGCAGGTTAATGAAATAAATAATCTTTGCAGAGTCTGTGCTGTAGAGAGACGGGGCTCCCTCGAAAACGAGTCGGCACTGCAGCAGGAAACCCCCACATTGGTCGGGGTCTCCGGAGAACAGCTCAGACGGTTTGACGAGCAGCTGTGGACCATGAAAAGTTGCGACAGGCGTCTCACGAGGAACGCTGGGGGCAGGCATGTCGGACGGATCTGGAGGAAGAGGAGGTAGAAGTTGCTGGTTTAAGGAGTAAATCATACCTCCGAGTTCCTGCATGTTGGACTGGGCTGCACGTTGCTGGGACAGAACCTGTTGCAACATGGTCTCCAGTCTAGAGATCCGTTCCACCTGTGAGATGGTGGTTGCCTGTTCGCTCCCGGTCTCATTCTGGGTCTGTTTTGGCTGGAGCATTTCTGTCGTAACCGAGGGGAACCCAGATTTGTATGAGACCCGGAACGAGA
>NW_023623006.1:0-4508 GCF_014905685.2 Nematolebias whitei | reverse complement strand
TGTTTCTGAGTGTTCAGCTTGCGATGACTCGTCATCGTTTGTGTGTGTGTTTACCCCCCCTTCATCCAATGAGGGGTTGTTGGAAGCAACAACAGCAATGTCTTGGTGTGTTCCACCGACATCTGTAATGTTGTCATTCGCGCCCTCAGATGTAATAGTGATTACATCACTGCATAGTGCTCCAGGTTGGTTTCCCATTTCAGCGTGTTTCAAAGTTTCTAACAACCTTTGTAGCTTCTCTGTCTCTTCCGAGCTCAGAGGTGTAGGGCCTTGTTTCTGGAACCTTTGTGATTTTTTCGCCTCGGTTCGTTTCGTCCGAGGTGGGGGACGGTCAGGTACGTCTTTTGGGGGTTCCTTTTCGGACTTCCCCTGATAATACGGGTCCTCTTGGATCCCATATCTTTGCGTCCTACGCACACCCCATTTACGATAATCACGTTCATCCTCTGAAAGAGGAGCTTTTTTGTCCCAGCGTGCACCTTCATGATGCGGTTTGTTAGTTTGAAAATACTGCTTTTTCTCGCCTTTTTTAGGAGGAGGGGTCAATGCACGCCGTCCTTCCAATTCTAGGGAGTGGGGTTTAACCTTTATACCAGGAAACACCTCTATGGGCGTCTTAGCATGAGAACATGCCTCAAACACATTCACAGCACACTGTTTAATCTCATTGATGGATTTTTCTCTGAAATTTGCCATAATTTGTACTGACATGCGTATGTCAGTGTGGAGATTTTTGTTGAAAACAAATTTAAAACCTTCTTCTTCCTCCATTCCGGTTTCATTTCTGTAACCAAAATAAGCTTGGAAGATTCTTTTGTAATAAACCTTTGGATGTTCATGCTTGCCTTGCGTGACCTTGTCAGCAGCTGGGAAACCAGCAGGTCCCGTGCAGGGGTCGTACTCTCTGATCAAAGCTTCACACAGAAGGGTGTAATCCCTTCTCGTTGCATCAGGTAGACGCTCGATGAAGGTGAACACCTCTCTGTCCGAAGTGAGCCTTATCAGACTGATTTTATCCTCAACCGTAGCATTAGGATAACCACTCAGTCTGAAATCAAGGTCTTTGAGATACGCTTTTGTGCCCGTTGAACCCATTGGTCCCGGTACAAAGCGTTATACATATTTTGAGAGTTTTTGAAGATCATCTATTGAAAGAGGAAGTTTCAACGCTCTCTGTTGCCTGTTTGGTAGTGGAAACCTGTTCAGGTCTGTCTCTACCACTTTAGGTATGGATGGAGGTGTGTGTGATGTAAGGAGATTTGGGTCTGAAGCCCAGTGTGTCTCCACATTCAGTTCATGCCTCTCACCATATTTCCTTTCTGCATGGCAAAGTTGTGTTTTAAGCACGTCTATCTCAGCTTTGCAACGGGAAACTTGTGACATTGTCTTGACGTGATCCCGTCTTAATGCAAAGTATGCTGTGGAACACAGTTCTTTAGCATCCCTGGCTTCAGTTAGTGATGCATTAAGTGACTGTACTTGGCTGTTCAGTGAATCAATTTCTGCACGTGCGTCTTGCTGTGACTGAAACATCTGTTCACGATGTTTCTTAGTGAGGACCTCTTGTTCACTTTTAAATTGAAGGAAGTGTTCTTCAATTTCCTGAACCACCTCTTTTTCGCTGTTTAACCTTATTGCAAGGTCATCAGCCTTCTTTACCGTAGCATAGAATGATGCTTTCAGTAAAAATGCCAATTTTGCCAGCTTTTCATAGCTTGACTGTTATGTCTGTAGAGGTCACACTCTCTGCAACCTCCTTCAGCTTGTCCAATAACTCTTTTGGGTTCATGCTGTCCACCTGTTCACCATATGGATGTGAGGATTCTGTGAGCAGCGTCAACGCTCCCTCTAAACAGTCCTTCATCTCACAAGGATCAAAATCCTTTTCTATCACACCTGCCATGGTTATTCACTGTGTAGCCTTATCTGTGTAAACAGTTGCCAACTTCAGATTATTTTAACAGGTAAATATTTGTATTCAAGTAAGCAGTGAGTCACACACTATTTTAAGCTCTGGATTTACTCAAAAGTACTGTAATAAGTCAACTTATTCAAATGTGGGCACCTATTTGTAGGTTTTACCCCAATTCATGAATATTCTTAAGTAAATGCTTCTCTGGCAGTGTTACTTAACGTGCTTAAATCAAACAGATACAAGAACCAGGCTTCTCAGTGATATTTACTCTAAAGCACTTAACATTAAATAAACCAGCAATTTTTCTAAAAGTTTCAAGCAACTTTAGTTTTTAAACGCTTTCTTAAGCCGTTCTTTTCCAGAAATTCGCTATTTTAAACAGTTACTCATTAACCAGGTTGGGTGAAAAGAAAAAGAAAAAAAATGATGAGGAATTATCAGTCTCCCCATCAGGAAAACTGTTATACTCCTCTTTCAACAGCAGGTGGTGGTGTAAGCTTATTTATACCAGCAGGAGTCTGACAACTTCCTGTGGATCGTTCGTTGACATCCTGTTGTTAGCCGCTTAGCTTAAAATTAGCATCGGCTAAACTCGGTTAAATCAACATTTCTGAACGGATTTAAAGCTTAAATGTGGCGTTGTTTCAACAAGCACGACTTCTTTACATGAAACATGAGTTTTGGGTACATGTGGCAGCTCCATTTAGTGATTTTAAGCACAGAAAAGGCTTCGGTTGAACCGAGACTCATTTCCGGGTCACGTGACTGAATCAACCAATCATAACAGCAACGGGGGTGGGTTTTACGACCTGACATCAGAGGAAGTGACGACAGACACGTCTCTCAGCGAATCAGGGCTACCCACATAACGGTTTTCGGCCAATCGCTGCTCGCTATTTCAGCTAGCGTGTTAGCATTTAGCCTGAACATTCCGGTCAACTTTTGTCATTAAAACTGTCCAAAATGCATTATTTTCTGTTAAAAATGTAACTAATCAACTCTCAAACGCTTACTGGAACTTCGCCAGTTCAAAACAGCAGTTTCTTTCTTCAAACACGACTCGTTCGAACCGAATCAGAACCGAGCCGGACCAGAACCCACGTCTTGACCACAGTTTAAACAGAATAAAGCGTTTTAACACAAACCCAGCTTCAGTTACACAACAGATGTACAAATTCAGCTTTCAAACGGACACATTGACTTTATTTTCAGCTCTAAAAACACCACAGTGACAGAACATTGCTGTATTTTCTCTGAGCACCACAGCTGCAACACGCTGCGTTTCACACAGCAACCTGCACTCTTTATGCCAACATGATAATTCAATTGTTACACGAATAACAGTCCATTCATGAACCTGTTATGGGCCACCAGTTGTAGATGAACATATATCTGTGATATATTCATAAATTAAACAGATTCTTTCATTTTTCTGGACTGAATAATATCGTGCATTGAATAATTAAATGTAACGTGAGACGTTAATTTTCTTTGACCCATCAAATGAATGCGGTCATTTATTAACAGAATCAAAGTTTAACATCAAACATTTACATTAATTTGGCAAATTGATTTCAACAACAACATAATTAATTAGCAAGCTTTACAATTAGGAAACCATACGGCCATGATTTCCCTTACAACTTTAACCCAACAGACATTTCTGAAAATATCTGGATGAATTACTGGCAAGATAGAAGAGTTTTAAAGATGGAAATGAAGTTTAAATGGAGAGGAAAAGATGGATGAGTGAATATGTATCGGTATCAGAACGGCACACTCCATTGGTTCTCAGCTTCCTCCTCGGTACACTTAGGTAGTGTAAATCGACTCTTTACCTGTAGAAGGTGTCTCCACTGGTACGGAGTTCCATTTAACGCACCCTTTCAGCGTCTCCGTAGGAACAGCTGTGAATCGTCCGAAGTAGTGACGGTATTCCGTCCGACACACGTTCACCTCTCGGTTGGGCTCACATGAGTTGTGAGTCCGTCAGAGTTCCACTCAGATGTGGAAGATTGCATAATTCCCACAAGACTCGGAAGAACTGCGGATCATGTCTGGAACCTCCTGTTCTCTCCAGCAACTTTTCTGTTCGGTTCTGACCTCCGAACTGAACTGCTCTCCCACCGCACTCCACTCTGCTGGAACTAGGAAGTGTTGAACCTTTTAAAGAGTTCTGTTTCCGGTTCATTTGGGAACTTCCTGATTGGCTGAAAGCGCTAATCAGGGGTGTGTTTTTGTGACGTAAGAGGTCACTAGAAGTCAGAAAAACAGAAAGAATGTTTTGGAACAGACAGAAAATGTTTTTGAGAGAGACAAGAGAAATGTTTAGGCGAGTTGGGAGGAAACAGGTGCCAGCGTCTCTATTTACGTCTGAGAGGATTTAAAAACATAACAGTTCGTTCCAACAAACTTGTCTGCGTTTGTCTCCAACCTTGGACCAACTTACACTTGCTCATTTCAGACAGAAAATCAGAAAATGCATAATTACTCTGTAACACATTCTAACTTGATTTCTACTTTGAATGAGGATTAAAAATTCATTAATACTGTTTCACAGTTGATTTAAAATGAGTAGTTCACTTCAACATTT
>NW_023623005.1:0-4509 GCF_014905685.2 Nematolebias whitei | reverse complement strand
TTAGCGGCCATCTTGGAGGAGGAGCTGCAGGCAGTGGTACTCTTACAGTACCCCCCCCCTCAAGAATCGCCTCCCGGCGACCTGAGGCGCTTGTCGGGATGGTCCTTGAAAAAGGAGGTGATGAGGCTGGGGTCGAGGATGAAAGATCGGGGAATCCATGACCTCTCCTCAGGACCGTACCCCTCCCAATCGACGAGGTACTGGAATCCTCGGACCCTGCGTCGCACGTCGCGGATGGATCGGACCGTGAACGCAGGGTGGTTGTCGATCAGGCGGGGTGGAGGAGGGGGGTCAGAGGGAGGACACAGAGGGCTGGTGAGGACTGGCTTGACCTGGGACACATGGAAGGTCGGGTGGATCTTCATGGACCTAGGGAGCTGCAGCCTCACCGCAGAGGGACCGATGAGCTGGGTGATGGGGAATGGGCCGATGAAGCGTGGAGCCATCTTGCGGGGGGTGTCCTTAAGAGGAATGTCCCGGGTGGACAGCCACACTTCTTGGCCCACCTGGTAGAGAGGGGCCGAGGAACGTTGACGGTCAGCGGCAGTCTTCATCTGGGCGGCCGTGCGGAGGAGTGCGGACCGCACCTGGCGCCAGACCCTGCGGCACCGTCGGAAATGGTGTTGCACGGAAGGGACCGCGCAGTCCACCTCTTGGCCGGGGAACAGAGGAGGCAGGTAGCCTAAGGAGGCTTCGAAAGGAGACAGGTTGGTGGCGGTGGAGCGATGGGTGTTGTGGGCGTACTCAACCCAAGCCAAATGGTGACTCCAGGCTGACGGGTCCTTCTCTGCCATGCAGCGCAGGATGGACTCCAGTTCTTGGTTGGCCCGTTCAGCCTGGCCATTCGACTGTGGGTGGTAGCCCGAGGTGAGACTGGTGGTGGCCCCCAATGTCTTGCAGAAAGAGCGCCAAACCTGGGACACGAACTGTGGGCCACGGTCCGACACGATGTCCGAGGGGATACCGTGCAGTCGAACCACGTGCTGCGTCAGCAGGTGCGCCGTCTCCATCGCAGAGGGGAGCTTGGACAGAGGAATGAAATGGACCGCTTTGGAGAAGCGATCGATAATGGTTAGTATGACTGTGTTACCTTCAGAGGGTGGGAGTCCGGTAACAAAGTCCATAGAGATGTGGGACCATGGACGGCTCGGGGTGGGCAAAGGTTGCAGGAGGCCGGAGGGAGGTTGGGTGCCCGTCTTATTGCGGGCGCACGTGGGACAGGCAGCAACGAACTCTCTTATATCCGCAGACATGGCTGGCCACCAGAAATGAGTCCTGGCCAGGGAGATCATGCGGGTGGAACCTGGATGACACGAGAGTTTAGTGTTGTGAATCCAGTGTAGTACCTTAGGACGCAGAGCAGTAGGCACGAACAAGGTTCCAGGGGGGCCACCACCAGGGTCCGGTTCCACCTTCCAGGCCTCCCGGATCTCCCCTTCGATGGGCCACGTGAGGGCCCCAACGATGCAGGTGGAGGGAAGGATGGTCTCCTCGGCCTCCGTGTCGTCAGGGGGGGCGAACTGGCGAGACAGTGCGTCCGGCTTGACGTTCTTGGAGCCGGGCCTAAAGGTGAGAACGTAGTTGAACCTGGTAAAAAACAGTGACCAACGTGCCTGGCGGGGGTTCAGGCGTTTAGCGTCCCGCAGATAAGTTAAGTTTTTATGGTCAGTCCAAATCAAAAACGGGGTCTCCGTGCCCTCCAGCCAGTGCCGCCATTCCTCCAATGCCAGCTTAACTGCCAAGAGTTCACGGTTTCCCACGTCGTAGTTTCGCTCTGCTTGGGATAACCGTTTGGAAAAGAAAGCGCAGGGATGGACCTTGTTGTCCTCCAAGGATCGTTGAGACAGCACTGCCCCTACCCCAGTGTCTGATGCGTCCACTTCTAAGATAAACTGTCTGCGTGGATCAGGGTGAGAGAGGATGGGTGCAGACGAAAATAAGGCTTTTAATTTCAAGAAAGCAGCTTCGGCCTCAGGTGACCAGATAAATGGTCTGGAGGTGGAGGTGAGCTGGGAAAGAGGGGCAGCCACTCGACTATAATTTTTGATAAATCGTCTATAAAAGTTAGCGAAGCCCAGGAAGCGTTGTAATTGTTTCCTGGACTCGGGTCTAGGCCACTCGACCACAGCTTTAGTTTTTTCTGGGTCGGTCCTGCAGTGGCCCTCCCCAAAAATGAAGCCAAGGAAAGGAACCGAGGAGACATTAAATTGGCACTTCTCGGCCTTAACAAATAACTGGTTCTCCAGTAACCTCTGGAGAACCCTCCTTACCTGTTCCACATGCAGAGCGGGGTCACGGGAAAAAATAAGGATGTCGTCCAAATAAACAAACACAAAATCGCCGATGAAGTCGCGCAAAACATCGTTTACTAGGGCCTGAAAAACCGCGGGGGCATTTGTTAAACCAAAAGGCATAACTAAATATTCAAAATGGCCGAGGGGAGTTTTAAATGCTGTTTTCCACTCGTCGCCCTCTCTTATGCGAACGAGGTGGTAGGCATTTCTTAAATCCAATTTAGTAAACACTGTGGCGGATTGCAACTGTTCGTGTAGAGAATTGATCAAAGGGAGAGGATACTTGTTCTTTACAGTAATATTGTTCAAAGCGCGGTAGTCGATGCAGGGGCGTAAAGTCTTATCTTTTTTAGAAACAAAAAGAAACCAGCACCGACAGGAGACGTGGAGGGGCGAATGATACCGGAGTCGAGGGACTCGTTAATATATTTCTTCATAGAGTCCCTCTCAGGACCTGAGAGATTGAAAAGTCGACTAGACGGCAAGGGGGGCGCCAGGGAGCAAGTCAACGGCGCAGTCGTAGGGACGGTGAGGAGGGAGTGACAAGGCTCTTTGTTTACTAAATGCCGCCGCAAGGTCGTGGTAGGCAGGGGGAACAGCGGAGAGATCTACTTTCTCACTAGGAGAAGTGACCACTGGCTGCCCGGCGATCGCAGAGCGCAGACAGTTCTGGAGGCACTTATTGCTCCACTTCTCAACACGTCCCAGCTCCCAATTTATGTCTGGGTTGTGCGCCTTTAGCCAGGGGAAGCCTAAAATTATCTGAGAAACGGAGGAGTCAAATACAAAAAAGTCAGTCATCTCGTGGTGGTTGCCAGAGATGATGACATGAAGCTCGATAGTTTTTCGTTGGACGAGCGCCAACGTTTTACCGGTTACGCCCGAAACCGAAATAGAAGGAATCTCGCGAGTGGGGAAAGAATATTTGGCAACCAGGTCCGAACTGATTAGATTTTGTTCGGCGCCCGAGTCAACCAAGGCCAATAAAGAAACACGAGACTTATTTATTTGAATAACTGTGGGCAAGAGGAGTTTAAAGGGGGAGGTCAGAGCTGAGTTACCCACCAGTATCTCCCGCTTTACTGGTGGGCTCGCTCGTTTCCCCGAAACGGGCAGAGAGGTAAATAATGACCGGGGTTGCCACAGTACATGCAGAGGTTAGCGTTTCTACGGCGCTCTCGCTCTTCAAACGTCAACCGTGTTCGCCCGATCTGCATGGGTTCTGGTTCAGGAGGCACGAAAAAATCATTCTGAGGAGACAAACGAGAAGAATTAGTACCTGGGGGCGTCTTCAAAAGATGATTTTCTTTTGAAGTTTTAAAATAACGAGGTTCACCTGAAGGGGCCGCGAACCCGGAAGTGGAAGGTTTCTGGGAGTTGTAGTCCCGTTCTCGCCTCCGCTCCCGGAAACGGTCATCAATGGAAATGGCCAAGTCGACAAGTTGGTCAAACCCTTCCGGTTCGTCTCGTGCGGCGATTTGGTCTTTTATCTGGTCAGAGAGAGAGTTAAGGAACGCACCTTGGAGAGCGAGTTCGTCCCACCTCGTTTGAGCCGCCAGGATCCGGAACTCCAGGGCGTACTCAGAAACAGGACGGCGGCCTTGACGTAATCCCAGGAGACGTTTTACTGCGTTTGAAGCCTGCAGGGGGCGATCGAAGATCCGCCGAAACTCCTTCAGGAGTTGGGGGTAAGTAGCCGGGGGGTCTACGTGGGACTGCATGAAAGAAGTAGCCCAACGTAAAGCGTTACCTTTGAGCAGGTTAATGAAATAAATAATCTTTGCAGAGTCTGTGCTGTAGAGAGACGGGGCTCCCTCGAAAACGAGTCGGCACTGCAGCAGGAAACCCCCACATTGGTCGGGGTCTCCGGAGAACAGCTCAGACGGTTTGACGAGCAGCTGTGGACCATGAAAAGTTGCGACAGGCGTCTCACGAGGAACGCTGGGGGCAGGCATGTCGGACGGATCTGGAGGAAGAGGAGGTAGAAGTTGCTGGTTTAAGGAGTAAATCATACCTCCGAGTTCCTGCATGTTGGACTGGGCTGCACGTTGCTGGGACAGAACCTGTTGCAACATGGTCTCCAGTCTAGAGATCCGTTCCACCTGTGAGATGGTGGTTGCCTGTTCGCTCCCGGTCTCATTCTGGGTCTGTTTTGGCTGGAGCATTTCTGTCGTAACCGAGGGGAACCCAGATTTGTATGAGACCCGGAACGAGA
>NW_023623004.1:0-4509 GCF_014905685.2 Nematolebias whitei | reverse complement strand
GAAGACATTCAAAAACTCGAAGAACAATTATTGCAGCAAAAGCAGAGCATGATTCAGATGAAGAATATACCTCAAAAGGTTTACTTAACGATGCACAAGCATGAGGAAGCTTTTAAAATGTGGAAAAATGAGTCTAAAAATATGATGGGTGAAACGGAGTCCAGATTATTACAAATGTCTCAAAAAGTTGAAGATTTACAGAAACAATGCAGAGAACAAGAGACTCAAAAAGACAAAGACGTGACAAAGAAAAAACAAAACAAAACTGAAAACCTCTCTTTTTCCTCTGTCCTCTCTCACACATGCACCGGAGACCCACGGACCTCTTCCTCCCACCGCACCCTCCACCTCGATCTACCCCTCGCTGGCTGAACTCAAAGACCCACCACCCTATGGCCCACAACAGATGGAAGCGCATGAGACCCGCCCTGGACTGAAACCTGCATGGGTCCTCACTTCAGACGATGATTTTATTGGGCCAAAGCCAGCTGCCCCTCAACAACAGGATGAACAAGGAGCAGCAGGAGGAAGAGATGTTACAACCAGACCACCACCATCCCCTGCTATCAGCTCAGCCTCATCAACATCTTCAAACTCTTCACCATCACTTTCATCATCTTCTGAGGGTTCTTCAGTCATAACTCGGTCCAAAGCTGCAGAGCAAGAGGAGCAGATTAAAGCTTTCAGAGAAAAAGAAAAACTGCTGGAGGCTGAAATACAGAGACTACAACAGTCACAGCACAACAACGGTTCTATAAGCTCCCCCATGACTTCAGATGGTGAACACAACTCCACGACCATGCCGATGCTGGAGGTGGGTGGACCTGACGGACCACAACTGGTGTTCAGAACTTGGCCACTGAGCGACCTGACAAGCCTGGCAAAACAACACCTCCCAGACATGGCCCAAGGCGGAGATGCCGTGAGTGAAGCCATCACCAACATGGTTCGTATTCTCCGCCCCACCATACCAGAACTAAAAGTGATTCTCACAGCTGTCTATGGTATGAACTTTGTAAGCACCATAGGCACACAGCTGTTTGAGGTCCCGCCTGGCAACCAACGGCTGATGCGTGTCGAATACGCCCACGCAGATAACCAAGACTTTGTGACAGCTGTAGGTGACATTGTCAGGAGAGTTAAGACAGCATTTCCACAGACGCCTCAATATGCAAAGATCAAGGACACGGTCCAGAAGAGTGGTGAACCCCCTAAAGAGTACATTGATCGTCTCATCCCTGTGTTTCGCACACACTCTGGCATCGCTTTTCCGGACAACGACTGGCGTGATGCTGCACAGGCTTCAGCCTTCGAAACCATTCTGTGTCAATGTGTGATGGATGGATTCTTGCCAACAATCCGCAAGTCTGTCCAGAACACATACATAGGCTGGAAAGCTGGCATTCGCCTCACTGACCTCCTACGTCATGCCAGACACGCCTGGGAACAGCACACAGCCGAAGAAACTGCAACATTGAAGAAAAAGACAAAACAAGCAGAAAATGCTCAGCTGACTCTTCTTCAAGCTGCAAAACAGATGACCTTGAACACTGCCCCACCACAACAGCTTCCAGCTTTTCCACGCCCACCACCACCCCCTGGCCCTTGGCCAGGCTCACAACAGCAACAACCACGTGGGTACGCAGGAGGGCCACAGCCATGCTTCCTGTGTGGAGGGACTGACCATTGGATGAGAGACTGTCCACAAAAACGCACCACATGGCGAGGGCGTGGCCGACCATTCCAGAATCGAGCACCAATGCCACCACGGGAGCCATGGCCCATGAACCATGAACAGAACTTTCACCCAGGCTCCCAACAATCGGTTGGTCGAAGCCAGGGTCCACCCAGGGGTCGTGGCCACCGAGGCGGGCACTCATCCTGACTAGGAGGGGGTGGTGAGGAAGGTCCAGGTCTCCAAACAGCAAGTACACGCACACACACACCAGCTGTTTCACCTACTGATACCACATGCACCTCCACGTATTTTAAATACACCCAGTCAGCATGTTTGAAGTTACCCATGCTCACAATGTTTGTAAACAATGTTCCACTAAAGTTCTTAGTGGACTCAGGGGCCACTCAATCTTTGATAATGAAGAAATGTCTCCCACATGCTCCACTGTGTGGCAAGATTATCCACTCCACAGGAGCATCTGGTGTAGCAATCCCAGAGGTAATGACAACTCCTCTGAATGTGATTGACCCTTTTGATCACACTGCCCACTCGCATCAGTTTCTACTCTCACAGACGTGTCCAATAAATCTTCTGGCCAGAGATCTAATTCTTAAATTCAACCTGTCCATCGATTGTAGCCCTGAAGGACTAGTGGTGTCAAAGTCTACACACTCAGTGGACACTTTGGTGACACTAGTGCCTGATCTGCTGTTTGTATTTGAATGGTCCCTCACTGATGAGAGTCAGCGTGTAGCCTTGCTCTCTATGGCCAAAGATAGACTTCCACCTTCATGCACATTTATGCATGAACAACAGCTGCATTGCACTGCTCGTGTTACTTCAGACCCAGCTGATCAGCTAGGAGATTCATTCATGCAAACACCACCAACTGACTTACATACTACAGATATCTGCTGGACAAAGACCACATGTTTCCTGTTGACATGCCTCACAGATGATGTCACACCACAAACATGCTATTTCACAGTACCTGACTCATTTCCTCATGTTTCTCTTGCTAAACCTCCTGAAGCTCAGTGGCGCTCTCTAGGCCCTCTAGCACTGAGAGCCCATTGTGCATCTGACTGGCAACCACTTGACACTTGTTTCTACTCTCCTGCTCTGGAGATGTACAGACAACCACTTATTTCATCACTTCCGGTCACCCCATTCAAAGAAGTGATTGACACCTCTGCATGACTAACACTGCCTACGATGACTTCAGACAACCCAGACCTCTCTGCTGTTCCACCCACATTGTGGGCCCAGACAAAGTATGATGTAGGTCTGATAAAAGGTCAGGAGCCCATCCAAATTACTCCTAAATCTTCTTATCGACCAAAAATACCACAGTATCCACTGAAACCTGAGGCAGCCTCAGGCATTACACCTGTTTTTCACTCTCTTCTAGAAGCAGGTGTAATCGTTCCTTGTCCCACTTCACCTGTGAGAACTCCAATTTTTCCAGTGAAAAGGATCCGCCCCACTCCTCCTGATGAGTGGCAGTTTGTTCAGGATCTTAGAGCTGTAAATGCTGCAGTTCAAGCTCGTGCACCGATCGTCCCTAATCCTTATGTGATCTTGTCTCAAATACCAACTGGCTCCACCCACTTTTCAGTCATAGACCTGGCCAACGCCTTTTTTAGTGTCTCTGTGCATCCAGACAGCCAGTACTGGTTTGCATTTGAGTTTTTAGGGAAGTCTTACACCTTCACTCGCCTTTGCCAGGGCTATTGTGAGTCTCCAACTATTTTCCACCAGGCTTTGAGAGATAGTCTGGCAGGGTTCAGTCTTCCACCTGATTGTGCACTTCTTCAATATGTTGATGATCTTCTTTTGGCTGCTCCTGATGCACAAACATGCAAAACACACACAATCCGCCTCCTGCAGTATCTAGCTGCAGAAGGACACAAGGCCTCGTTGTCTAAACTACAGTTTGTGTTGCCACTGGTTACATTTCTGGGTCACAGAATCTCTGCAGAAGGAAGAGAGCTGGCTCCTGCGCGTGTTACAGCCATTGTTGCTCTTCCTCTTCCTGAAACAAAAAAGCAGCTCATGTCATTCCTAGGGTTATGCAGTTATTGTCGACATTTCATTCCAAACTACGCAGAACTTGAAACACCACTCCGCGCTGTTTGTCATGAAAAAGGCCTTCAAATGAGCTCTAAATTGACTTGGACACCACCTGCACTGTCAGCATTTGAGACTCTCAAATTACAGCTGCAGAAAGCCCCCACCTTAGGAATTCCTGATCCAACCCGCCCATTTGTGCAGGCGGTGGATGAAAGGGGGGGATGCATGACCTCAGTTTTGTTGCAAAAGCATGGTGACCGCATGAAACCGGTGGCCTACTTCTCATCAAAACTTGATCCAGTTGCTGCAGGACTCCCACTTTGTTTGTGCGCTGTTGCAGCAGCAGAAAAATCTGTATTGGCCAGTAGAGACATTGTGGGGTACTCTGATTTGACCTTGCTTGTACCACACGCTGTCACTCACATTCTAAACGAGCAAAAAACTGCTCACTTGTCTACAGCGCGTTGGTTAAGGTACCACACCACTCTTCTTGACATGCCAAATATCACCATCCAACGTTGCAACGTTTTAAATCCAGCTACACTCTTACCTTCACCTATCGAAGGCACACCACATGACTGTTTAGCTGAACTTGAAGTGCTTTGCACACCTAGACCTGACTTACAACAAGAACCTCTTGAACACCCAGACTGGGAACTCTTTGTAGATGGCTCATCTTCACGTGATCCTAACACTGGCTCTATTCACAGCGGTTATGCAGTTGTAACTTCCTCTTCCACCATTGAGGCTCGTTCATT
>NW_023623003.1:0-4510 GCF_014905685.2 Nematolebias whitei | reverse complement strand
ATCAGCAGCCAATTAGAGGAGGAGCTGCAGGTAGTGGAACTCTCACAGTACCCCCCCTCAAGGATCGCCCCCAGGCGATCGGAGACGTTTCTCGGGGTGGTTACGGAAGAACGTTGTAATGAGGCTGGGGTCCAGGATAAAAGACCGGGGGATCCATGATCGTTCTTCCGGACCGTAACCCTCCCAGTCAACCAGATACTGGAACCCACGTCCTCTGCGTCGTACGTCGAGGATGGTTCGGACACTAAAAGCAGGATGATTGTCGATAAGTCGGGCGGGTGGAGGGAGGTCGGCAGGAGGGCACAAAGGACTGACGGCCACCGGCTTAACCTGGGAGACGTGAAAAGTGGGATGGACCTTCATAGAACGAGGGAGACGAAGGCGTATAGCAGAGGGATTTATGATGGCAATGATGGGAAAAGGACCAATGAACCGGGGCGCCATCTTTCTGGGTGTGTCCTTGAGCTGGATATCCTTAGTGGAGAGCCATACCTCTTGGCCCACCTGGTACGAAGGAGCTGGTGTACGGTGGCGATCAGCAAATCGCTTAGCTTGAGCAGAAGCACGAGTCAAGGCCGTCTTAGCCTGTCGCCAGACACGTCGACATCGGCGAAAATGGCGTAGTACCGACGGGACAGAGATGTCGGTCTCCTGGCTGGGGAACAAGGGAGGGATATAGCCGAGGGAGGCCTCAAAAGGGGACATACCTGTGGCGGATGACTTGTGGGAATTGTGGGCATACTCCACCCACACTAGGTGCTGGCTCCAGGCTGAGGGATCCTTCTCGACGACACAACGGAGAGTGGTTTCAAGGTCTTGATTGCAGCGCTCAGCCTGGCCATTGGATTGTGGATGGTGACCCGAAGTGAGACTGGAGGTGGCCCCTAACGTTTTGCAGAAAGCCTGCCAGACTTGGGAGGCGAATTGAGGACCACGGTCCGAGACCACATCGGAGGGAATCCCATGAATCCGGAAGACATGCTGGATAAGGAGTTGGGCGGTGTCGAATGCAGATGGGAGCTTAGGCAGGGGAACAAAATGAGCCGCTTTCGAGAACCTGTCAACAATGGTCAAGATGGTGGTGTTACCTTCACTGGGAGGTAGACCCGTGACAAAGTCCACCGAGATGTGTGACCAAGGACGACTAGGAACAGGCAGAGGTTGCAGCAAACCTGCCGGTGGTTGATTACTGGACTTGTTGCGAGCACAGGTGGGACAGGCGGCTACGAACTCCTTCACATCGGCGGTGAGGGTGGGCCACCAGAAATGACTCCTTGTGAGAGAGAGCATACGGGACGAACCGGGATGACAGGAAAACTTGTGAGTATGAATCCAGTGCAGTACCTTGGCTCTCATGTTAGAGGGAACGAAGAGGGTCTTAGGGGGTCCGGTGCCAGGATCAGGGTCGTCACGTTGAGCCTCTCGTATCTCCCTCTCGATGTCCCATGTGAGGGTCCCCACCACACAGGCTGGGGGAAGAATGCTTTCTTCAGTCTCTGTACAGTCAGGAGGAGAGAATTGACGAGAAAGAGCGTCTGGCTTAACGTTCTTGGAACCGGGTCTGAAGGTCAAGATGTAGTTAAAACGATTAAAGAACAAGGACCAACGTGCTTGTCTAGGGGTTAATCTCTTGGCATCCCTGAGATATGTGAGGTTCTTGTGGTCAGTCCATATTAGAAAAGGGGTTACCGTGCCTTCCAACCAGTGACGCCACTCTTCTAATGCCAACTTGACGGCCAATAACTCTCGATTGCCCACATCATAGTTCCTCTCTGCAAGGGATAAACGTTTCGAGAAAAATGCACATGGATGTACCTTATTATCCTCCGGAGAACGTTGAGAGAGTATGGCCCCCACACCAGAGTCTGAAGCATCTACCTCCAGGATGAATTGGCGCTCAGGATCCGGATGACTTAGAACTGGTGTAGAGGCGAATAACGACTTCAGTTCATTAAAGGCGGCGTCGGCCTCAGGGTTCCATTTGAACGTTACCTTGGTGGATGTTAATTGAGAGAGAGGAGAAGCGATTCGACTGTAATTTCTAATGAATCGCCTGTAAAAGTTGGCAAACCCAAGGAAACGTTGAAGCTGTTTCCTCGAGTCAGGAATCGGCCACTCCACCACCGCCTTGATCTTAGCAGGATCTGTCCTGTAACATCCTCCCTCGAAAATGAAACCCAGGAAAGATACAGAGGAAACATGGAACTCACATTTCTCCCCTTTAACGAACAGTTGGTTCTCGTGAAGTCTTTGCAAGACGGTTCTAACTCTCCTGATGTGCTCTTCCTTGTCCCTCGAGTAGATGAGTATGTCATCTAGATATACAAAAACAAAGTCACCAATGAAATCTCGAAGCACATCATTAACAAGAGCTTGAAAAACGGCAGGGGCATTGGTCAGACCGAATGGCATGACCAAATACTCGAAATGTCCGAGTGGTGTTCTAAAAGCGGTCTTCCACTCATCACCCTCCCGTATACGGACGAGATGGTAGGCATTTCTGAGGTCTAACTTAGTGAAAATGGTTACAGATTGTAGTTGTTCATGGATGGATTCGATGAGAGGGAGGGGATACTTATTCTTGATTGTGATGTTATTGAGGCCCCGATAGTCGATACAAGGGCGAAGGGTGCCGTCCTTCTTGGAAACAAAAAAGAATCCCGCTCCTACAGGTGAAGTGGAGGGGCGGATAATGCCAGAGAGAAGGGACTCCTCAATATATTTCTTCATGGCCTCTCTTTCAGGACCAGAGAGGTTGTATAATCGACTAGTAGGAAAAGGAGACCCAGGGAGGAGGTTGATTGCACAATCGTAGGGCCGGTGCGGAGGAAGAGATAAGGCTCGCTGTTTGTCAAATACTGGGGCTAGATCGTGATAAACAGGGGAACCATAGAAATATCTGTAGTCTCCTGAGGAGTGTCTACAGAGGGCTGGTTAGGGATGGCAGAACGTAAACAATTCTTTAAACAATAATCACTCCATCCCTCAACCCTTTTTTGTCTCCAGTTAATGTGAGGGTTATGTTCTTGGAGCCAGGGATAACCTAAGATGACCTGAGTGTGTGGAGACTCAAATATAAAGAAATCAATCATCTCATGATGGTTTCCAGACGTTAAGTTTAACTTAATAGTTTTACCAAGAACTTGTGCCAAGTTCTTGCCCGTAACACCGGCAATGGAAATTGGAGGAATCTCGAGGGTAGGTAAGGATAGTCTTTTGACTAGATCTAAACTAATTAAATTTTGTTCTGCACCAGAATCAACAAGGGCTGACACAGGGAGGCGATCATGATTTATTTGAATGATAACAGGAAGCATAAATCGATGTGTGGGAGAGAGAGTAGAAGTTCCCACCAGTAACTCTCCTTTTACTGGCGGAAGCTTCCGTTTCCCCGAAACGGGCATTGAGCAAGAAAATGGCCAGATCTACCACAATAAAAACAAAGCTTGGAATCAAAACGTCCTTGTTTTTCTTCTGGAGTTAAATGAGTTTGACCAATCTGCATTGGCTCTGGGTCGGACTGAGCAGGAGAAAAATCAACAGTTTTTTTAGAAGAAGAACCGGCAACGGGTGTCTCTTGGTCTTTGTAGTTCGCTGACCATCTTTTGTAGGCGTAGGTCTCACCTGGTGACGCGAACCCGGAAGTGGAGTGATTGTGGGAAATGTAGTCTCTCTCTCGTTTCCGCTCCCGGAAGCGCTCGTCAATAGCTATTGCTAGCTCGATCAGTTCGTCGAAACCCTCCGGCTCGTCTCTTGTGGCGATCTGATCTTTTAAGGGGTCAGAAAGAGAATTTAGGAAGGTACCTTGTAGTGCTGTGTCGGGCCACCCAGTCTGTGCAGCGATGATGCGGAACTCGAGGGCGTACTCCGCCACAGGTCGCCGGCCCTGGCGTAACCCCAGGAGTCGTTTAACGGCGTTGGGCTTCTGCAACGGACGGTCAAAAATTCGGCGAAATTCTTTCAACAAGGTATCAAACAAAACAATGTCCGGATCATGAAATTGGAAAAAAGAATTAACCCACCGAAGCGCTTCCCCCTTCAGCTGGTGGATAAAATAATTTATTTTTGCTGTGTCGGAAGAATATAACTGTGGTGCTCCTTTGAAGGCTAGTTTGATTTGTAGCAAGAATCCTCCACACAGACTTGGGTCTCCAGAGAAATATTCTGATGGTTTCGTGATTACCTGTTGGATTGAGACCGGGTCCTTGGATTCTGCTTGGAACTCGGGCCTAGTAACAGAAGCTGGAGAAGGTGAAGAAGACGAGAGTCTTTGATTAAGAGCGAAAACCATACCTCCCAGCTCTCTCAAGTTGGTCTGTGTTTCCTGTTGTTGTTCTAGAACTCGTTGGAGCCTCTTTTTGATGTGTTCCATCTCAGATGAAGAGGTGGCTTGTTCATCTCTGGTCTCGTTCTGGGCCTTGTTTGGCTGGAGCATTTCTGTCAAGACTCGAGGAACCCAGATAGAGCGAAACCAGAAAAGACAAGACTTGGTTAGAAAAAGTAGTGATGT
>NW_023623002.1:0-4510 GCF_014905685.2 Nematolebias whitei | reverse complement strand
GACGCTCGATGAAGGTGAACACCTCTCTGTCCGAAGTGAGCCTTATCAGACTGATTTTATCCTCAACCGTAGCATTAGGATAACCACTCAGTCTGAAATCAAGGTCTTTGAGATACGCTTTTGTTCTAGTTAAACCCATTGGTCCAGGTACAAAGCGTTGTACATATTTTTAGAGTTTTTGAAGATCATCTATTGAAAGAGGAAGTTTCAATGCTCTCTGTTGCCTGTTCAGTAGAGGAGACCTGTGCAGGTCTATCCCTACTACTTCAGGTAAGGATGGAGGTGTGTCTGATGTAAGGAGATTTGGGTCTGAAGCCCAGTGTGTCCCCACATTCTGTCCATGCCTCTCACCATATTTCCTTTCTGCATGGCAAAGTTGTGTTTTAAGCACGTCTATCTCAGCTTTGCAGCGGGAAACTTGTGACATTTTCTCGTCGTGATCCCGTCTTAATGCAAAGTATGCTGTGGAAAACAGTTCTTTAGCATCCCTGGCTTCAGTTAGTGACGCATTAAGTGACTGTACTTGGCTGTTCAGTGAATCAATTTCTGCACGTGCGTCTTGCTGTGACTGAATCATCTGTTCAAGATGTTTCTTAGTGAGGACCTCGTGTTCACTTTTAAATTGAAGGAAGCGTTCTTCAATTTCCTGAACCACCTCTTTTTCGCTGTTTAACCTTATCTCAAGGTCGTCAGCTTTGTTTACCGTAGCATAGAATGATGCTTTCAGTAAAAGTGCCAATTTAGCCAGCTTTTCATAGCTTGACTTTGGTCTGTCTGTAGAGGTCACACTCTCTGCAACCTCCTTCAGCTCGTCCAATAACTCTTTTGAGTTCATGCTGTCCACCTGTTCACCATATGGATGTAAGGAGTCTGTGAGCAGCGTCAACGCTCCCTCTAACCAGTCCTTCATCTCACAAGGATCAAAATCCTTTTCTATCACACCTGCCATGGTTATTCACTGTTCAGCCTTATCTGTGTAAACAGTTGCCAACTTCAGATTATTTTAACAGGTAAATATTTGTATTCAAGTGTCATTGAGTTTCACACTATTTTAAGCTCTGGGTTTACTCAATAGTACTATCTAAGCCACTTCTTCAAATGAATGGGCACTTATCGTAAGATTCACCCCAATTCATGAATATTTAAGTAAATGCTTCTCTGGCAGTGTTACTTTTTTAATGTGCTTATTTTTTAACAGATACAAGAACCAGGCTTCTCAGTGATATTTACTCTAAAGCACTTAACATTAAATAAACCTGCAATTTTTCTAAAAGATTCACAGCAACTTTAGTTTTTAAATGCTTTCTTAAGCCGTTCTTTTCCAGAAATTCGCTATTTAAAACAGTTACTCATTAAACCAGGTTGGGTGAAAAGAGAAAAGAAAAGAAAATGATGAGGAGATTATCAGTCCCTCTTCAGGAAAACTTTTATACTCCTCTTTCAACAGCAGGTGGCGGTGTAAGCTTATTTATACCAGCAGGAGTCTATGACAACTTCCTGTGCATCGTTCCGTTGACATCCGGTTGTTAGCCGCTTAGCTTAAAATTAGCATCGGTTAAACTCGGTTAAATCAACATTTCTGAACGGATTTAAAGCTTAAACGTGGCGTTGTTTCAACAAGCACGACTTTTTTGCATGAAACATGAGTTTTGGGTACATGTAGTATGCCACATGTAGTGATTTAAAGCACAGAAAAGGCTTCGGATGAACCGAGACTCATTTCCGGGTCACGTGACTGAATCAACCAATGACAGCGCAGCGGCGGGGGTGGGTTTTACAATCTGACATCAGAGGAAGTGACGACAGACACGTCACTCGTCTCTCCAGCGAATCAGAGCATTTAAACAGCGGCTTTCGACCAATGACGCTTCGTCTTTTCAGCTAGCGTGTTAGCATTTAGCCTGAACAAAGTTCGGTCAACTTTCGTCATTAAAACTGTCAAAATGCACCTTTTTCTGTTAAAAATGTAACGAATGAACTCTCAAAAGCTTACTGGGACGCGCTCAGTTTTAAACAGCAGTTTAATCATGCAAACGACTCGTTTGAACGAATCAGAACCGAGCCAGAACAGAACCGGGAAGAACCCCCTTTCTGCACCACAGATTAAACATAATCAAACGCTTTCCACAGCTCATCAGCTTTGTCACACAACAGACGTACATTTCAGCTTTAAAATGAAACCCATTGACTTTATTTTCAGCTTTCAAAACACCACAACTGTAAACTTTCTCCGAACCCCACAGCTGCAAAACGCTGCGTTTCACACAGCAACCTGCACTCTTAAGCTAGTTTCAGTTAAGATCAGATATGCCAACATGATAATTCAATTGTTACACGAATAACAGTCCATTTATGATACCGTACGAGGCCACCAGATGTAAATGAACATATATCTGTGATATATTATCCATAAATTAAACGGATTCTTTCATTTTTCTGGACTGAGTTCTATCGTGCATTGAATGATTAAATGTGAAGTGAGACGTTAATTTTCTTTGACCCATCAAATGAATGCGGTCATTTATTAACAGAATCAAAGTTTAACATCAAACATTTACATTAATTTGGCAAAATTGATTACAATAACAGCTTAATTAATTAGCTTTACAATTAGAAAACCACACGGCCATGGTTTCCTTGCTTCAAGCTTTACAACAGACATTTCTGAAAATATCTGGATGATTTACTGGCAAGATAGAAGAGTTTTAAAGATGGGAAATGAAGGAGTTTAAATAAAGGGAAAGATGGATGAGGGAATATGTGTCGACACACGAACGGCACTCTCTGTCCGAACACAGCTTCACCTCGGTACACTTAGGTAGTGGAAATCGACTCTTTACCTGTAGAAGATGTCTCCACTGGTACGGAGTTCCATTTAACGCCACCTTTCCAGCGTCTCCGTAGGAAAGCTGTGAATCGTCCGAAGTAGTGACGGTACTTCGTTCGACACACGTTCACCCCACGGGTGGACTCACATGAGGAGTAAGTCCGTCAGAGGCTCCACTCAGATGTGGAAGATTCCATAATTCCCACAAGACTCGGAAGAACTTCGGATCATGTCTGGAACCTCCTGTTCTCTCCAGCAACTTTTCTGTTCGGTTCTGCCCTCCGAACTTAACTACTCTCCCACCGCACTGGTTGGAACTAGGAAGTGTCGACATTTAAAGAGTTCTGTTTCCGGTTCATTTGGGAAGTCCTGATTGGCTGAAAGAGCTAATCAGGGGTGTGTTTTTTATGACGTAAGAGGTCACTAGAAGTCAGAAAAACAGAAAAATGTTTTGGAACAGACAGAAAATGTTTTTGAGACAGACAAGAGAAATGTTTAGGCGAGTTGGGAGGAAACAGGTGCCAGCTTCTCTATTTACGTCTGAGAGGATTTAAAAACATGACAGTTCGTTCCAACAAACTTGTTTGCGTTTGTCTCCGACGTTTGACCGACTTACAACCTGCTCATTTCAGACAGAAGATCAAAAAAATGAATAATTACTCTGTAACAGACATTAACAAGATTTCTACTTTGAATGAGGATTAAAAATCATTAATACTGTTTCACAGTTGATTTAAAATAAGTAGTTCACTTCAACATTTAAAAATGATTTGAATTAGACACACTTTTGATTATCAAGACATTTGTAAAATAGTAATGATAATAGAAAAAGAGAGTGTTCTTTCAATTGATCAGTGCAGGACACACTTAGAAAGTCTCTGGATGGACTTGATTTTGTGTTTCTGGACTCAAATCAATAAAGTAACAGTTCTTGTCCCAGGAAGGCCCTCAGGGCCAGATTTGACCTGAGGCTTAGTTCACTACACCTGTGTGAAGTCTCAAGTCATAAAGTTAAAGTCATGGCGTTTACCCACTAGAATTGTTGTTGTCCCATAAATAACCTAATACCGACAGCTCTTAGAAGGAAACAGCTCCTAAACGCTAAACATTTCCAATATGTGATAACTCATGTGGACTGATTAATTTAACTCAAGTATTTCAATTTGAGTTTAGTTAAGGCTGATTAATTTAATCTAAGTATTTCAATTTGAGTTTAGTTAAGACTGACTAATTTAACCCAAGTATTCCAATTTGAGTTTAGTTAAGACTGATTAATTTAATCCAAGTATTCCAATTTGAGTTTAGTTAAGATTTTCTTTGACCAGAATAAAATTCTTTATTTTACAAGTGTCAAGGATCTTGTCTATTACTTATTTTTATTCTGTTGTTTTTCAGTTGAGTTTAAAACCTGAGTTTATTGTCAATTCCAAGAAGAAAGTTAATTTAATTTGTTCACTACCACCAAGACCACCCCTACAATATTTCTCTTCCACTCTGTCGCTTTGACCTCTCAACCCTCTACCGTCTAATCTGACTCCATCTCCTGTTTAATTACAGCTCGTACACATGATGTACCCTCTTTCCTTGAGATTCAAACCATCCTCTATTCCAGAGGTCACTGCCTCCTTCCTATCACACAGAAAATTGTTTTGTTTAACCTTGTGTCTGCTCTTATCCCCGTTT
>NW_023623001.1:0-4510 GCF_014905685.2 Nematolebias whitei | reverse complement strand
TCAGCATAGAAATGTATGGATGCATTAGGGATGTTTTTACCTACATTATGTATGTAGATTGTAAAGAGGGTGGGTCCTAAGACTGAGCCTTGTGGTACACCATTGTTGACTGTTAAATAACTGGAGGAAGTACCATTATGTTGAACACATTGCCTCCGGTCTGAAAGATAGTTAGAGAACCAACCAATGGTGTGATCTGAGAAACCGATTTCTGAGAGTTTATGACACAAGATGTTATGATCCACAGTGTCAAAAGCTTTAGACAGGTCTAAGAAAAGTGCAGCACAATAATCCTTAGCATCCAGTGCTTCAACAACGTCATTAAGAACCTTCAGTGAAGCAGTGGTAGTGCTGTGTTGTTTCCTGAAACCAGATTGATGTGGAGGTAAGATGTTAAATGAGTCCAGGTAATTTTTGATTTGAGAGTTTATCAGTTTTTCTAGAACCTTGGCTAAAATGCAGAGTTTAGAGATTGGTCGATAGTTGTTCAGTGAGGTGGGGTCACCTCCCTTCAGCAAAGGAAGAACAAAGGCTGTTTTCCAAGTGTCTGGGATGGAGTTTTGTCTTATGGAGAGATTGAAGATGTGGGTCACAGGGACTGTGATGATATGAGCAGCCAGCCTTAAGAAATAAGGTGGAAGTTCATCTGGACCTGCAGATTTTTTAGGATCAAGATCTTTTAACAGTTTATTGACCTCACTGACTGAGAATGGAGAAAAAGAGAAGGTGTGATTAACTGAGGATTGACTTGTAGGAGGGATTTGATTTGTAGAAGTTTGGTTATTAAGTGAAGTGGCTGATTTTCCATTAGTTACTGTGTCAAATAAAGAACCAGAAGCAACAAAATGTTTGTTGAGACAGTTCAGGATCTCGTGCTTATTTGACACAGGAGCAGAGTTAACGAGAAGTTGTGATGGGAGGTCAGATGATTGGGGGGTGCCTGAGAGAGATTTAATTGTTTTCCAGAATCTGTTAGGGTCATTTAGATTTTTGGAAGTCTGAGATAAGAAATAGTTTCGTTTTGCTGCTTTGACAGCAGTTGTACATTTATTCCTCATCTGTCGAAAACTCAACCAATCAGTGTCTGAGTCAGATTTTCTTGCTGCGGCCCAAAGATGATCTCTCCTGTGCAGGAGGTCAGCTAGCTCTGGAGTAAACCAGGGGCTGTCTCGTCCCTTTATTCTGAACTGACGAAAAGGAGCATGTAAGTTCAGGAAATAAATGAAATTATTATGGAAATAGTTCCAAGCAGAGTTCACGTCATCAGTTAACAGAATACGATGCCAGTCAAAGTGAGACAGATCCCAGAGGAATGACTGTTCACAGAAATGTTTCAGATCCCTTTTTTTTAATTAATCTGGGCTTAGAAGGTGGAAGTTTACTATTTCTTAAAGCCGCTGTCACACAATGATCACTCAAAAGATCAGCGAATACACCTGTACCAGGGAATTTGTGAGGCATATTAGTTAGAAACAGGTCTAAGATGGAGGAATTGTCAGGATGGCTTTTATTTAATCTGGTGGGGGAGTCGATCAGTTGGGTTAAATTAAAAGACAAGCAACATTCCTTGAATTTGTCACAGAGGGGGGTCGACTTACACCAATCAATGTTGAGATCTCCTGCCAAAAAGATCTCTGTGAATTTTAAATTACCAAGGAATTCCTTAATGGCATTTAATGCTTCAGGTGAAGCTGTGGGGGGGCGGTAGCAGCAGACTACAGTTAAAACCTGGCCTCCATTCAAGGTGATGTTTACAGATAAGGCTTCAAACTGGTTTGGAATTGTTTTGAAAGTCACAAGACTTGAAACCAGGGTATCTCTAATGTAAATAATGACTCCACCCCCCCTTTTTTGACGATCACAGCGGTAGATGTTAAATCCATTGATTGCCACGTCATTATTCATTACAGATTTGTTGAGCCAGGACTCAGAAATAAAGATAACATCTGCCCCAGAAGAACTGACCAGGATTTTCACAGCATCAAGTTTTTTCAGAAGGCTACGAGCGTTTACATGCAGAAAATGGAGCCCAGAGGCGTTTTTAAAGTCATTTGGTGTGCTGTAATTAGTGGGGGGTCCAGGATTGGGTTGAATTCCTGAGAGCAATAACAACATTATTATCAGACATTTTCTTGACTTTTTTGTGACTGATGTGTAATTACAGGAGTTAACAGTGTGGCAATTAGCCCCCATAATCGAACCATGAGAAACATTAATGAAGACGCGATCATTCAGAACCCAAAAACAGTGAAAGTTGCAGTGATGGACAGATTCAGGTGTATTAACAAGATTCAGTGACTCCAGATAATCTGATAACTGAAAATAGTGACAGTAATATGAATGATGCAGAAAAGATTCAGACCATAAAATGTCACAGTTCAAATGGGCAAACGAGGTGGCCCAACTGCAGTTTAAGTCAGGCTGAGGGGGGCTCCGGCCCCCCTGTGAAGATGGATGGATGGATGGATGGATGCTCCCATGAGAAACAGAAGCTGGGTCCAGAATCAACAGGCCGAAACAGAACCTGAAAATTCGCAGCAAATAGCAGAGCGAGCTGCCAGAAAATCCTCCTGAAGTGAAAGGCATGATCCAAGTTCGTTTCAGGTCAACAGGGGCCAACAACGTGATCCGGAATAAAATTAATTAATATCCAGGTGAGTTTGTATGGAGGCCTGCAGCAGCTCCGATACAAACTCCGAACTTCTCTCGAGCACCACGCAGCCCTGCTCCTCCACGCTGCTCCTCCACGCTGCTCCTCCGCTTCTCAGCACCCGACAGCACGGGGCACCCCCGGTGAAAAGCGAGACTGACCGGAGAGGCTGAGGCTGAAGTCGGCAACTGGTCCGGTCCGGTTCTGCTCCAGTTCGGCTCCGGCGCTCCAAGCACGAGAGACGAAGAGGCTGAAGATATCCCTGGCCCGGTTTTGCTCCGGTCCGGCGGCCCAGTCCGGCGGCGCGGTTCTGCTCCGGTCCGGCAGCCCGGCGGCGCGGTTCTGCTCCGGTCCGGCGGCGCTTCAAAGCACCGGAGCGTCTCCTCCAGGTGAACACAACGACTCCACGGAGGTGGATCGTCTTTCAGTAAAAGTAACGGGCTGCTCACTGAAGCTGAGACCGGCTCTGTTGAAGACGAAATCCCCCACAGCCACCTCGATTCGGTTCTGGTCCAATTCGAGGGTCACAGGTACACTTCCCCCACACCTATGGAAACACCACGAGGGCCAGTCCAGCTGAAAACCAGCGAAATACCACCCGGCGATATTTGTCGGAACCAGGTAGAACCACAAAGGTCCAGATAAGAGTTCGTTGAGGTCCAGGGAGAGAGAGAAAAAACACCGGACCTTCGTGCGTCGACTCCCCAGCTCGAGGGGTCACCTGGCCGGCAGGGTGCGCTCAGAGTGACCGATGGGGGGGGAGCGGCCGATCGGTCCAGGGCCAAAATATTATTATTTTTTTTTTTTTGGACGGTCCCGTCCGGCTCTCTGAGTCACTGAACACCGAATTCGGTTGGAAGGAGGACCAACTTTAGTCCGGTTCGAAAAACGGGTCAGTTTGATGATAAAAGACTGCAGAGAAGCCGGAGGGAGCTGCTGTCCATCAGCTCGCCGGAAGTGAAGTATGAATATTTGGAACATATATATGAAGAAGTGGACTACATCCCATTTAACAGATTAATTACACAATATGGGATTAATAAGAATAAATTTTTAGAATATCAACAAATTAAATCTATAACCAAAAATAAATTTAACCTTAATAACACTAGGATTGAAATGTCTACAAGTGTATTAGAATTCCTTAATCTTAACCCTCCCAAATTACTATCTAAGGTTTATCAGAAACTCTGTAAAATAGATGAATCTATATCTCTTCCCATTGTAAAATGGGAGACAGACTTGTCAGTTAATTTTGACCAAAACGTTTGGTCGCAGATCTGTCTAAGAAATTTTAAGATGACTAAAAACTCGAATTTACAACTAATACAATACAAAATCCTTCATAGAGTACACTATACAGGTCAACGGATGTTCAAGATGGGTTTCGCATCATCTAATATTTGCTCACAGTGTACAGTCAATATTCCGGACAATTACATCCACGCATTTTGGTTCTGTCCACCTGTTCAGAGGTTTTGGTGGCGGATATGTGAAGACTTATCAAAGTGTCTGAGATGTAATATTCCACTCTCTCTGTCAGTTTGCTTATTGGGCCACTTAGATGATGTCACCTTGGAGACAAAATCAATTCATATTATTCTCACTGCCCTATGTATAGCAAAAAAAACTATACTCATGAATTGGAAAAATAAAAATACACAGTATTAAACAATATAAAGACCTTCTGTTAGATTACATCAGTCTTGAGACAGCCTGTACCCCCACATCGGACTATTCTCTCTGGACTTCTTTAATTGGCTCCAACACGTAGTGGAGGTGGGTGGTCCCCTTTGATTCTGTCCCGTGGGGCATGGTGGTCGTGTGGGTGGGGTGTCGGGGCTGGGGACGTGGGGGGGG
>NW_023623000.1:0-4510 GCF_014905685.2 Nematolebias whitei | reverse complement strand
TTTGGATGTTCATTTTTACCCTGCGTGACCTTGTCTGCAGCTGGGAAACCAGCAGGTCCCGTGCAGGGGTCGTACTCTCTGATCAAAGCTTCACACAGAAGGTTGTAATCCCTCTTCGTTGCATCAGGTAGACGCTCGATGAAGGTGAACACCTCTCTGTCCGAAGTGAGCCGCATCAGACTTATCTTATCGTCTACCGTAGCATTAGGATAAGATCTCAATCTGAACTCCAGATCTTTGAGATACGCTTTTGTTCCTGCTGACCCCATAGGTCCGGGAACAAAGCGTTGCACATATTTTGAGATTTTCTGCAAGTCATCCATTGAAGGAGACTGTATCAACGGTCTAACCTGTGTGACTGGTGGTGCAGACTGGTCAAGGCCTGCCCCTACCGCCCCTGGTGGGGGTGGGGGTGGCTGATAAGGGTTGGGAGGAGGAGGTGTATATTGGTGCAGGCCTGTCCCCACCCTCCGAGATGGGGGTGGAGGTGACTGCCTGGCGTCAGGAGGAAGAGGTGCATACCGGTGCAGGTCGAACCCCACCGCCCGAGATGGGGGTGGAGGTGACTGCCTGGTGTCAGGAGGAAGAGGTGCATACCGGTGCAGGTCGAACCCCACCGCCCGAGACGGGGGTGTTTGAACGGGGTTAAGGGGAGGAGGTGCAACAGCATCTGTCTGGGGCGGTTGTAGCTGACCCTGTTCGTGTCTGATTGTCAGACCAGCTTGCTCCATTTCAGAAATCAGGTCTGTAGCTATAGCTAAATTCTCCTCACAAGCTGTCAGACGCTCATGTGTTGACTGATTTTTTACTTTGTAAAGTCAGCCAATTTCGGAGTATTATCTCCTTTCCTGCCTTGCAATCGTCCAGCTCCCTTAATGCGGCCTGCGACTGTGCTTGTAACATATTGTTATCTGCACACGCGGCTTGGTACGCTCGTTCCTTATCCGCAATCCTCTCCTCATATGACTGAGCCTGATCTGACAGCTCTTTCCTTGAGAGGTCCTTATCAGTCTTAATTTTTTGCTTCAGCAACTCAGATTCATTTATCAATTCGTCACACCTCTCCTCATGTGATTGAGCCTGTTCTGACAGCTCTTTCCTTGAGAGGTCCCTATCAGTCTCAATTTGTTGCTTCAGCAACTCAGATTCATTCATCAATTCGTCACATCTCTCCTTTTCAGACGCATATCCGTTGTACAGCAAGACATTTTGTTGAACCAGACGGTCCAATTCCGCCTTTAGAAGCAG
The DNA here is from genome assembly GCF_014905685.2 of Nematolebias whitei. Classification (NCBI taxonomy): domain Eukaryota; kingdom Metazoa; phylum Chordata; class Actinopteri; order Cyprinodontiformes; family Rivulidae; genus Nematolebias; species Nematolebias whitei. The sequence goes on along the minus strand of NW_023623000.1, from coordinate 3,262 downwards.
AGAAATTTTTGCTAACCGTTCACGGCTTGAGTTTGTGTCCTCCTTCACTTTAGCTGCTTTAGATAAACTCTGCAGCTCCACACGTCTTTGATCATCATCAAGGTTTTGCAATTCCTCCAATTGTTTGCCAATAATTGAATTTGTTAAAATGTGTAAGGCTGTCTGGACCGCATCCCCGGATTGTAAGGGGTCAGTGTTTACCTCTTCGTCCTCCATTATCTGCTATTTAGAAACTAAACAGAAGATGTAAATGTTTAGGTAGTAAAATAAAATCAGAAGAGTTTCTCTCTACTGATGAATTTACTTTTATTTAGTGAGTTTACAATTAAACGTGTATTATCCTTCAAGCAAAATGAGTAAACTATTCAACTCTGTGAACATTTGTAACTGTACCTTTTTTTTTTTTTTTAAGTTTCTAATTTTATTTTGTACCTTTATAAGGAATTATCAGTGAATAAAATCTTTTTGGTAAATGCTCTTTGCATAAATACCTTTTTAACTTTAAAAATGCAAGATAACAGTGTTTATTCAGCTTTGAGGAAGTTTGTTAACTCAAAAATTGCCTTACAGAAAAATAAAAACGTTTAATTTCACTCTTTACCTAAAAACGAAGTGAAACCTGTGATCCCACGTCTTCTCCACAAGATGTCAGTACAACCTTAATAATCTTAACTCAGACACTGTTTGTGTTGTCCACTAGGGGTGCTATAACTTCCTGTGGCGTCCGGTCGTTAGCTTGTTAGCTAAAAATTAGCATCGACTAGACTCGGTGAAAACCAAGACTTCTGAACGGATTTTTTACACAAACGTGGCAAAATTTTTGCAATCAGACTTTATATCATGAAACATGAGTTTTGTGGGACAATATTGCAGCTGTATTTGGTGATTTTAAGCAGGGCAAGCTCATTTCCGACATGGGGGAAGTGACGTGACACGTCATTCATCCGGTCGTTAGCTTGTTAGCTTAAAATTTAGCATCGCTAGCGTTGTTCAAAACATCATTTGATGACGGATTTTAAACCCTAACGTGGCAAAATTTTAGCGAGTATGCTTCGAAGCACTTAGCCAGCGTATCAAAATCACTTTAAAGGCGCTTTTCAGCTTTAAAAAGCAGATTTTATTTCCCTATGAAAACGAATTATCATATCCGGGTCACGTGACTGAAATCACCAATGACAAAGCAGCAGGGTTGAGAGGAAGTTACGTAGGCACGCATTCAACCTTCTCAGCAAATCAGAGCTTTCCACAGCAGCAAATCAACCAACCACGAAGCGGTAGCAACAACCAGCATGCTAGATTAGCATAAAATCAGTTCGTCACTTTTTTCGTCTTTTAAACTGTCAAAATGCACTTTTTCCTGTTAAAAATGTAACGAATCAACTCCCTGAGCTGCACGGAGACGGCGCTCCGTGACAAAACGTCTTCTAGCTATTTAAACAACTCGTCCGAATTTTCCAGAACCGAGCCGTCCAGAACCGAACCTCCCGTCCGTTTGGACCTCAGTTTAAACAGAATGCAGCGTTTTTTACAGCTCATCAGCTTTTAGTTAACATAACAGGCGTACAATTTCAGCTTACACAAGACTCAATGACACAATTCCAGCTTTAAAACATTGCCAGCGTAACACAGCGTAAAGTTGCTCCAAGCGCGCAGCTCCATCACGCTGCGTAAACATGCACAGCTGATAAACTGTTATTTTACAACACATGCCAACATGAAAAATCAATGTTTACACGGTTACAGTCCATTTATGAGCACGTGACGGGCCACCAGATTGTAGATGAACAGATGCTCAGATATATTCATCATTTAACACGGATTCCTCATTTTTCTGGACTGAATAAAACGTGCATTGAATTTAATGAAATGCAAACGTGAGACGTCATTTATGTTTGACCCATCAAAATGAATGCGGTCATTTATTTACAGAATCAAAATTTAACATCAAACATTTACATTAATTTGGCAAATTATGAAAATAACAACATAAGCAATCAATCAGGAAAAATCATACGGCCATGATTTTTCCGTTGCTTCACCACAGACATTTATGACAACTGTACAATTATGATGTTTTACCCACATGGATGTGGGTGAGCATTTTACACAGACATTTCTAAAATATCTGGAAGAATTTCTACTTGAGAGAAAAGTTTAAAGATGAAAGAAGTTAAGAGGGAGTGAGAGGGTGTGTGAGGGGAAGTAAGTGTTCACCAGAACCGACACTCTCCATCAGAAACCCAGCTCGTCTCGGTACGCTTGGTAGGAAACTTGACCCATTACCTTTCTGATGATAATCAGCAGATATGGTGTTCCGTTAACGCTACCTGTCCAGCGTCTCCTTAGTATGGCTGTAGCTCGTCAGAAGTAGTGGCGAGTGAAAGTGTTATATTCCCATGGAACTCGGAAGAGCTTGTTGTCATGTCAGGATCATCCCGTCTCTCACAGAACTGAGCAGAACTGAACAGAACAGAACTTCTCCAGAGCTTCAACAGAACTGAACTCTCAGAACAGAACTGTGCAGAAACAGCACCCGAGCAGAGACATGAACAGAACTCAACAGCACTCCATCAGAACTGACTAGACCAGGAAGTACTGACATTTTAAAGACTCTTTCCCGGTTCACTTTTGGGATTTGTTCATTGGTCAGAAACGACCAGACGGGGTGTGTTTTGTGACGTAAGAGGTTAGAGACAGCGAGAATTGTTATGAAACAGATCAGAAATGTTCTCACAGACAGAGAGAGTTTTGTTTTGGCGCGTTTCAGAAACAGGTGCCAAAACTTCTCTATTTACGTCTGAGAGGATTCTAAAAACATGACAGTTCGTTCAACAACTTGTTTTTCGTTTGACTCCAACCTTGGAAACGCACACTTGCTCACTCAAAGGCAGAAATCAGAAAATGCATAATTATTCTGTAACAGCTTTGACATGAGAATAAAAATCATTACTCAGTTAATAAAATTGATTAGTGCACTGCAACATCTAAAATGGTTTGAACTAAGACACTTTGATTATCAATATTTGTAAAATAGTAATGATAATAAAAAGAGAGTGTTCTTTTCACTTGAATCTTCAAGAAAGAAAGTCTCAGGATGGGTGAACCTGTATTTCTGAGTTCAAATGAATGAAATGACAGTTCCTGTCCCACAAGGTTCTAAAGGTCAAGAGTTTTGACCTAAGACTCAGTTTTGACATAGGCCTAGTCCACTACAGTCCCCCCTTTGGAAATCATCGCCTGTCCATGGAGATGAATTCCAACT
>NW_023622999.1:0-4511 GCF_014905685.2 Nematolebias whitei | reverse complement strand
TAATCAGTGCAGAGTGTGCTGGAGAGAAGACAACCTTAAACCCACATGCAGCCAGAGGAGAGGAGATCAATGAGTGCTGCAGAAAACAGAATCACAACCCCAAACATAAATAAAAAGAGGAAGGTAAAGAAAAGAAGGTTTACAGACACCAAGCAGTGAACAGAGTGAAAAAGATTTGACTCGAACAGGCGTGAATCGTGACATATCCCCACCTCAAGGGACGCCTCCTGGCGTCCCACCTGGCTGATCGGGGTGATCGGCGTGAAAGGCAGCAATGAGGGGTTTGTCCAGGATGTGACGAGAGGGAACCCAGGAACGTTCCTCAGGGCCATACCCCTCCCAGTCAACCAGATATTGAAGACCCCGACCCCTCCTCCTAGATCGGAGGAGGCGATGGACGGTGTAAGCAGGGGAACCGTCGATCAGACGGGCGGGTGGGGGGGAACGAACAGGGGAGTGAAATTTGGATGTTACAACGGGTTTAATGCAGGAGACGTGGAAAGAGGGGTGAACGTGAAGCGACTTGGGAAGGGTGAGACGTATAGAGACCGGGTTAATGATCTTGGAAATGGGGAAGGGACCAATAAAACGGGGGGCGAGTTTCCGAGACTGTGCCTTAAGGGGAAGGTTTTTGGTGGAGAGCCAGACGTTTTGGCCCACCGCGTAGGTGGGTTGACAAGACCTACGGCGATCAGCTTTCCTAATGTAGATCGCCGTGGTCTTGAGCAGGGCTCGTCTGGCCCTTCTCCAGGTCCTCTGGCATCTGAGGGCCGCCAGGTGAGCCGAGGGGACCACAGCCTCGCGTTCTTGAAGGGAGAGGACAGGAGGCTGAAAACCAAAAACAACGTAAAAGGGGGAGAGGCCAGTAGCTGAGGAGGGGAGGGAATTGAGCGCGTGCTCAACCCAAGGCAGAGAGAGGGACCATTTATCAGGGTCCTTCTGACAAAGGAGTCGCAACTTGCCCTCCACCTCCTGGTTGGCCCTCTCAGTCTGTCCATCAGTCTCAGGGTGAAAACCAGAAGAGAGGCTGATGGAGATACCTAAAAGGTTACAGAATTCCCTCCAAAAGAGGGAAATGAATTGAGGACCTCTATCGGACACAATGTTCAGGGGAAGCCCGTGGAGTCTAAACACCTCACGGGCCATGATGTGGGCAAGCTCCCTAGAGGAGGGAAGTTTGGAGAGAGGTACAAGATGGGTCATCTTAGAGAATCGGTCAACAATCGTGAGAATGACCGTATGACCCTCAGAGTTCGGGAGGCCGGTTACAAAGTCCATCCCAATATGGGACCATGGACGTTTGGGACAGGGAAGAGGGTGAAGTAGTCCCGCGGGAGGACGCCTGGAGGTCTTAGACTGGGAGCAGAGGGGACAGGAACGCACAAAAGATTTAACGTCCTGAAACAAGGTGTCCCACCAGAATTGTGCCCGGACCACCACAAGGGTCTTGGTAAGCCCTGGGTGGCAAAACAAACGGGAAGAGTGACAAAACTCTAAAACTTTCTTAATCATTTCAGGAGGAACAAATAGACGATTGTCAGGGCAATTAGGAGGAGGAGGACGAGACCGACAGGAGGTTCTCAGGTCAGCCTCTAGTCGAGTCATGGCCAGGCGGGTAGTTTCTGGCAGGATGAAGCTCTCCTCCTCCACAGGTTGAGAGGAGTCACCCTCAAAAAGGCGGGAAAGAGCGTCCGGCTTGACGTTTTTCTCTCCCGGACGGTATGACAACGTGAAATTAAAGCGAGAGAAAAAGAGTGCCCACCTGGCCTGACGGGGGTTCAACCGGCGCGCTGACCTGAGATACTCCAGATTCTTGTGATCCGTCCACACCTGGAAGGGAAATCTGGAGCCCTCCAGCCAGTGGCGCCACTCCTCCAAGGCGAGTTTAACGGCCAGCAACTCCCGATCACCCACGTCGTAGTTGCGTTCAGCAGCAGAGAGGCTCCTGGAAAAGAAGGCACAGGGGTGAAGACGCCCCTCTCTGCTGCGTTGGCTGAGTATAGCCCCCACCCCGGTGCTGGAGGCATCAACCTCGACAATGAAGGGTTCCTCTGGATTGGGGGCCTGAAGGATGGGAGCGGATGAGAACAGGGCCTTAAGTTTGTTAAACGCCTCTTCAGCGACTGGGGACCAAACAAAACGGGATTTAGTGGAAGTCAGTGAGTGGAGAGGTTTGGAGATGAGGCTGTATCCCTTAATAAACCTGCGGTAGAAATTAGCAAACCCCAAGAACCTTTGAAGTTGTTTGCGGTCCTTGGGGTTTGGCCAATCTACAACAGCCGCAATCTTGTTACGGTCCATCTCCATCTTGTTTGGAGATATAACAAAACCTAAGAACGATGTGGATGATACATGAAAGTCACATTTCTCTGCCTTAACATAGAGTCCGTTCTGTAAAAGATGGGTAAGAACCGCACGGACCTGTTTGCGATGAGTGGGGAGATCTCTAGAAAAAATGAGGATGTCATCTAAATAAACAAAAACAAACTGATTGACCATATCTCTTAACACGTTGTTGACCAGACTCTGAAAAACAGCAGGTGCATTGGTTAACCCAAAAGGCATGACCAGGTATTCATAATGTCCATTGGGGGTGTTAAAAGCTGTTTTCCACTCATCCCCCTCACGGATACGAACTAAGTGATAAGCATTACGAAGGTCAAGTTTGGTGAACACATTGGCCCCTTGCAGAAGGTCAAAAGCAGAGTTCATGAGAGGTAATGGGTACTTGTTCTTGACAGTAATCTTATTCAGCCCACGGTAATCTATGCAGGGGCGGAGAGAGCCATCTTTTTTACCCACAAAGAAGAAACCCGCCCCAGCAGGAGAAACGGAGGGTCTGATGATGCCAGCTTGGAGAGATTCGTGGATGTAGTCCTTCATGGACTGCTGTTCAGGGGCAGAAAGAGAATAGAGGGGGCCCCTAGGAGGTGTGGAGCCAGGAAGGAGGTCAATAGGACAATCGTAAGGCCGGTGGGGAGGCAGAGATGTGGCCCGAGCTTTATTAAAGACCTCCTTGAGATCATGGTACTCGGAGGGAACCTTAGCTAGGTCAGGGTAGAACTCCTCCGAGGACTGAAAAGAGTCTTTGGTCACGACAGCGTCCATTAGGCAGGAGGACAGACACTCCTCTGCCCGACCCAGAATCTCCCCCTTTCTCCAGTCAATGTGTGGATTGTGTTTAATAAGCCAGGTGGCACCTAAAACCACCGGAGATTGAGGGGAATTAATCACGAGGAAGCTGATAGTCTCTTTATGGTTACCCCCCAAGTGAAGGGTGACGGGCTCAGTAATTTGTGAGGAAGAGTTCAAAGGGTGCCCATCCAGAGCCACCACAGAAGTTTTACTGGATGACTCCAGTACCCTGATACCCGCGCGGACAGCAAACTTATAGTCCATAAATTCAGTATCAGCCCCAGAGTCAATAAACACTTTTACAGGAGTCGAAGACTTACCCGGGATGGAGAGACTAGCCTGCTGGATGATGGATGAGGAGAGTTCAGACGACAGTGTTTTGCTCAGTAAACATCTCCTCACGTTTACTGAGCGAGACCTTTTACCGGGCACAAAGAGATGATATGTTCTGTTCCACCACAATAAAAACACAGACGCCCCCTCCGCCGTCTCTCACGTTCCGCAGGAGTAAGGTGACTACGACCCAGCTGCATGGGTTCCTCTGTGGTTAGAGAAGAAGAAACAGAAGACAGAGGAACCTTAACCTCCATAGGAGGCTCACTAACCATCGGGGTGGTCGGTAGAGAGCGCGACCCTCGCTCCCTTGACCGCTCGACCAACCGAAGGTCCACCCTGGTGGCCATGTCCTCCAGGTCTTGAAGAGAGTCTGGGTATTGTTTAGTGGCAAGACCGTCCTTGATGTTCTCATTAAGACCTCGGTAGAAAGCATCGGTGAGCGCCTCCTCGTTCCAATGACTACCTGAAGCGATAGCATGAAAGTCTATAATGTAGTCTGTTACTCGACGGTTACCTTGACGGATGGTGAACAGGCGTCTGGCGGCTTCTCTCTCAGGGAGGACTGGATCGAAAACGCGACACAGCTCCTTTGCAAAAGTCTGAAAAATATAACAGTTTGGGGAGTCTCGTTGCCATTCGGCGGTTTCCCACCTCTTGGCCTTGCCAGAGAGGAGGGAGATCGTGTAAGCTACCTTCGACCTCTCAGTGGTAAAACACGAGGGTTGCAGCTGAAAATGAATCTCACACTGAGTGATGAAGGGTCGGCACTGATCGGGTTCCCCAGAGAACAGCTCGGGGGGAGCAAGACGAGGCTCCCGAGCAGGTTCAGAACAGGTACGAGGGACAGCAGAGTCCTGGTTAGTGTGAAGTGGAGTAATAGTTTTTAACATACATACAATGTCTTCCATACCTGACTCAAGTTTATTAATAGCACCCTCGACACCAGAGCGCCAGTCAGCAGAAGGTGAGTGGTCCATATGGGCCAGATAGTTCTGTAACGAACCCCCAAATGTCTGGACCAAAATCACCACAAACACCAA
>NW_023622998.1:0-4511 GCF_014905685.2 Nematolebias whitei | reverse complement strand
TGTCTCGTTCCGGGTCTCATACAAATCTGGGTTCCCCTCGGTTATGACAGAAATGCTCCAGCCAAAACAGACCCAGAATGAGACCGGGAGCGAACAGGCGACCACCATCTCACAGGTGGAACGGATCTCCAGACTGGAGACCATGTTGCAACAGGTTCTGTCCCAGCAACGTGCAGCCCAGTCCAACATGCAGGAACTCGGAGGTATGATTTACTCCTTAAACCAGCAACTTCTACCTCCTCTTCCTCCAGATCCGTCCGACATGCCTGCCCCCAGCGTTCCTCGTGAGACGCCTGTCGCAACTTTTCATGGTCCACAGCTGCTCGTCAAACCGTCTGAGCTGTTCTCCGGAGACCCCGACCAATGTGGGGGTTTCCTGCTGCAGTGCCGACTCGTTTTCGAGGGAGCCCCGTCTCTCTACAGCACAGACTCTGCAAAGATTATTTATTTCATTAACCTGCTCAAAGGTAACGCTTTACGTTGGGCTACTTCTTTCATGCAGTCCCACGTGGACCCCCCGGCTACTTACCCCCAACTCCTGAAGGAGTTTCGGCGGATCTTCGATCGCCCCCTGCAGGCTTCAAACGCAGTAAAACGTCTCCTGGGATTACGTCAAGGCCGCCGTCCTGTTTCTGAGTACGCCCTGGAGTTCCGGATCCTGGCGGCTCAAACGAGGTGGAACGAACTCGCTCTCCAAGGTGCGTTCCTTAACTCTCTCTCTGACCAGATAAAAGACCAAATCGCCGCACGAGACGAACCGGAAGGGTTTGACCAACTTGTCGACTTGGCCATTTCCATTGATGACCGTTTCCGGGAGCGGAGGCGAGAACGGGACTACAACTCCCAGAAACCTTCTACTTCCGGGTTCGCGGCCCCTTCAGGTGAACCTCGTTATTTTAAAACTTCAAAGGAAAATCATCTTTTGAAGACGCCCCCAGGTACTAATTCTTCTCGTTTGTCTCCTCAGAATGATTTTTTCGTGCCTCCTGAACCAGAACCCATGCAGATCGGGCGAACACGGTTGACGTTTGAAGAGCGAGAGCGCCGTAGAAACGCTAACCTCTGCATGTACTGTGGCAACCCCGGTCATTATTTACCTCTCTGCCCGTTTCGGGGAAACGAGCGAGCCCACCAGTAAAGCGGGAGATACTGGTGGGTAACTCAGCTCTGACCTCCCCCTTTAAACTCCTCTTGCCCACAGTTATTCAAATAAATAATTCTCGTGTTTCTTTATTGGCCTTGGTTGACTCGGGCGCCGAACAAAATCTAATCAGTTCGGACCTGGTTGCCAAATATTCTTTCCCCACTCGCGAGATTCCTTCTATTTCGGTTTCGGGCGTAACCGGTAAAACGTTGGCGCTCGTCCAACGAAAAACTATCGAGCTTCATGTCATCATTTCTGGCAACCACCACGAGATGATTGACTTTTTTGTATTCGACTCCTCCGTTTCTCAGATAATTTTAGGCTTCCCCTGGCTAAAGGCGCACAACCCAGACATAAATTGGGAGCTGGGACGTGTTGAGAAGTGGAGCAATAAGTGCCTCCAGAACTGTCTGCGCTCTGCGATCGCCGGGCAGCCAGTGGTCACTTCTCCTAGTGAGAAAGTAGATCTCTCCGCTGTTCCCCCTGCCTACCACGACCTTGCGGCGGCGTTTAGTAAACAAAGAGCCTTGTCACTCCCTCCTCACCGTCCCTACGACTGCGCCGTTGACTTGCTCCCTGGCGCCCCCTTGCCGTCTAGTCGACTTTTCAATCTCTCAGGTCCTGAGAAGGACTCTATGAAGAAATATATTAACGAGTCCCTCGACTCCGGTATCATTCGCCCCTCCACGTCTCCTGTCGGTGCTGGTTTCTTTTTTGTTTCTAAAAAAGATAAGACTTTACGCCCCTGCATCGACTACCGCGCTTTGAACAATATAACTGTAAAGAACAAGTATCCTCTCCCTTTGATCAATTCTCTACACGAACAGTTGCAATCCGCCACAGTGTTTACTAAATTGGATTTAAGAAATGCCTACCACCTCGTTCGCATAAGAGAGGGCGACGAGTGGAAAACAGCATTTAAAACTCCCCTCGGCCATTTTGAATATTTAGTTATGCCTTTTGGTTTAACAAATGCCCCCGCGGTTTTTCAGGCCCTAGTAAACGACGTTTTGCGCGACTTCATCGGCGATTTTGTGTTTGTTTATTTGGACGACATCCTTATTTTTTCCCGTGACCCCGCTCTGCATGTGGAACAGGTAAGGAGGGTTCTCCAGAGGTTACTGGAGAACCAGTTATTTGTTAAGGCCGAGAAGTGCCAATTTAACGTCTCATCGGTTCCTTTCCTTGGCTTCATTTTTGGGGAGGGCCACTGCAGGACCGACCCAGAAAAAACTAAAGCTGTGGTCGAGTGGCCTAGACCCGAGTCCAGGAAACAATTACAACGCTTCCTGGGCTTCGCTAACTTTTATAGACGATTTATCAAAAATTATAGTCGAGTGGCTGCCCCTCTTTCCCAGCTCACCTCCACCTCCAGACCATTTATCTGGTCACCTGAGGCCGAAGCTGCTTTCTTGAAATTAAAGGCTTTATTTTCGTCTGCACCCATCCTCTCTCACCCTGATCCACGCAGACAGTTTATCTTAGAAGTGGACGCATCAGACACTGGGGTAGGGGCAGTGCTGTCTCAACGATCCTTGGAGGACAACAAGGTCCATCCCTGCGCTTTCTTTTCCAAACGTTTATCCCAAGCAGAGCGAAACTACGACGTGGGAAACCGTGAACTCTTGGCAGTTAAGCTGGCATTGGAGGAATGGCGGCACTGGCTGGAGGGCACGGAGACCCCGTTTTTGATTTGGACTGACCATAAAAACTTAACTTATCTGCGGGACGCTAAACGCCTGAACCCCCGCCAGGCACGTTGGTCACTGTTTTTTACCAGGTTCAACTACGTTCTCACCTTTAGGCCCGGCTCCAAGAACGTCAAGCCGGACGCACTGTCTCGCCAGTTCGCCCCCCCTGACGACACGGAGGCCGAGGAGACCATCCTTCCCTCCACCTGCATCGTTGGGGCCCTCACGTGGCCCATCGAAGAGGAGATCCGGGAGGCCTGGAAGGTGGAACCGGACCCTGGTGGTGGCCCCCCTGGAACCTTGTTTGTGCCTACTGCTCTGCGTCCTAAGGTACTACACTGGATTCACAACACTAAACTCTCGTGTCATCCAGGTTCCACCCGCATGATCTCCCTGGCCAGGACTCACTTCTGGTGGCCAGCCATGTCTGCGGATATAAGAGAGTTCGTTGCTGCCTGTCCCACGTGCGCCCGCAATAAGACGGGCACCCAACCTCCCTCCGGCCTCCTGCAACCTTTGCCCACCCCGAGCCGTCCATGGTCCCACATCTCTATGGACTTTGTTACCGGACTCCCACCCTCTGAAGGTAACACAGTCATACTAACCATTATCGATCGCTTCTCCAAAGCGGTCCATTTCATTCCTCTGTCCAAGCTCCCCTCTGCGATGGAGACGGCGCACCTGCTGACGCAGCACGTGGTTCGACTGCACGGTATCCCCTCGGACATCGTGTCGGACCGTGGCCCACAGTTCGTGTCCCAGGTTTGGCGCTCTTTCTGCAAGACATTGGGGGCCACCACCAGTCTCACCTCGGGCTACCACCCACAGTCGAATGGCCAGGCTGAACGGGCCAACCAAGAACTGGAGTCCATCCTGCGCTGCATGGCAGAGAAGGACCCGTCAGCCTGGAGTCACCATTTGGCTTGGGTTGAGTACGCCCACAACACCCATCGCTCCACTGCCACCAACCTGTCTCCTTTCGAAGCCTCCTTAGGCTACCTGCCTCCTCTGTTCCCCGGCCAAGAGGTGGACTGCGCGGTCCCTTCCGTGCAACACCATTTCCGACGGTGCCGCAGGGTCTGGCGCCAGGTGCGGTCCGCACTCCTCCGCACAGCCGCCCAGATGAAGACTGCCGCTGACCGTCAACGTTCCTCAGCCCCTCTCTACCAGGTGGGCCAAGAAGTGTGGCTGTCCACCCGGGACATTCCTCTTAAGGACACCCCCCCGCAAGATGGCTCCACGCTTCATCGGCCCATTCCCCATCACCCAGCTCATCGGCCCCTCTGCGGTGAGGCTGCAGCTCCCTCGGTCCATGAAGATCCACCCGACCTTCCATGTCTCCCAGGTCAAGCCAGTCCTCACCAGCCCTCTGTGTCCTCCCTCTGACCCCCCTCCTCCACCCCGCCTGATCGACAACCACCCTGCGTTCACGGTCCGATCCATCCGCGACGTGCGACGCAGGGGCCGAGGATTCCAGTACCTCGTCGATTGGGAGGGGTACGGTCCTGAGGAGAGGTCATGGATTCCCCGTTCCTTCATCCTCGACCCCAGCCTCATCACCTCCTTCTTCAAGGATCATCCCGACAAGCACCTCAGGTCGCCGGGAGGCGATTCTTGAGGGGGGGGTACTGTAAGAGTACCACTGCCTGCAGCTCCTCCTCCAAGATGGCCGCTAA
>NW_023622997.1:0-4512 GCF_014905685.2 Nematolebias whitei | reverse complement strand
TACCCAATCACGAACTACCAATCAGAAGATCGGAACCAGCCCAGAACAGGACCTACTCCAGAGTTTTACTTTATTTCACAATAAATCTTTTAACCCTCTCAGTGGTTGTTGTTGTTGTTTGCGATCCGGCCTCTGGTTCATGACAGTAGAATCTGGCCATTATGGATCCAACACCAACCCGAGAGTGGTGCTCTAAGGTAGAAGGGGCTGTTAGTAAACTTGAGAAAGGGCTTCAGGAAATGGTTGTTTCTCTTCAAGCTTTGTCCCAACAGTCAAACCAAGTCATCAACCAAACCCTGTTGACTCCTGCACCAAGAGAACCACGGTTAGCCCCCCCTGAACATTTCAGAGGTGAGCCTGAGCAATGTCGACCATTTTTGACTCAGTGTGACATTCAATTTCAATTGCAACCTTCATGTTTTCCCACTGAGCATGCTAAAGTAGCTTATGCTGTCTCACTTCTCGCTGGAAGAGCCAAGACGTGGGGCACTTCTGAATGGTTAAAAGGTGGCGTGGTATGTCGTAATTTTTCTGAATTTTCCAAAGAGTTGTGTCGGGTTTTTGACCCCATCCTCCCTGAGAGAGAGGCAGGCCGAAGAATTTTTGATATTAAACAAGGCAAGGATTCTGTAACCAAATACATCATTCACTTTCACTCTGTTTCAGCAGACAGTCATTGGGATGAACACGCACTCACTGACGCCTTCTTCAGGGGGCTTAATGAAGATGTTAAGGATGTGCTGGCAACAATGGACTATCCCTCATCCCTACGCCAGCTGGAGGAGGTGGCCACCCGTGTTGACCTTCGCCTGCGTGAGCGTGAGCGTGACCGTGAACAGAGTCGAGGCAAGGCCACAGCCATGTCCAGAACCAGACATCACCTTGTGGATCATGAACCTAAAACGGAACAAACCAAGAGCCCTCAGGATCCTCTGTATGCTACGGAACCCATGCAACTAGGAAGAAGTCGTCTGACCACCCAGGAACGAGAACGTCGGAGGAGGTACCATCTCTGTTTTTATTGTGGTCAAGGCGGTCATGATTGTCATCATTGTCCAGTAAAAGACCAGGCTCAGCAGGAGAAGAGAGGCTCCTGTTGAGTCTTAGTCATAAGATCAAGTCCTCTCCACCTATCATGTCCAAGTCCAAGGTCAAGTTCATAATAAAGGGTGGTCAACCCGTCATCGTCTCAGCTTTTATTGATTCAGGGGCCGACACGGAATTCATTGATAAAACCTTTGCCAAATCCATAGATCTGACCATTGTTCCATCACCTAACAACCATAAGGTCCTCGCTTTAGATGGTCATCCTTTAAGTCAATCTAGTCTTGAAACTGTTCCACTCACCATGGTGTCGGCCAACAACCATTCGGAACTGATCAGATTCATTGTTATTGATTCACCCCAACTCCCAGTGGTTTTAGGTTCCACTTGGTTACGCAAACACAACCCCCAAATCGATTGGAGGAACCAAGAGATTGTAGGATGGGCTAATGAGTGTTATTCTACATGTATTCAGAGCCAACCCAGTTCACCAGCCCTTGTCACAGCCAATGAGGAGACCTATCCTAATCTGTCAGGTACCTAAAGAGTACCATGATTTGAAAGAGGTCTTTAATAAATCAAAAGCTACGTCCCTTCCGCCACATCGTCCATACGATTGTGGTATTGACCTGATCCCAGGTTCTACCCCCCCTCGGGGTAGATTATATTCTTTGTCTGGTCCCGAGCAAGAGTCCATGAGGAAATATATAACAGAGTCCCTCCAAGCTGGTATCATTAGACCTTCAGCATCCCCCGCTGGTGCAGGTTTTTTCTTTGTAGGGAAGAAAGATGGGTCACTTCGTCCATGCATTGACTATAGAGAACTTAACAAAATAACCATAAAGAACAAGTATCCTCTGCCCCTCATGAACTCTGCTTTTGATATAATCCAAAATGCTAAGATATTCACCAAACTGGATCTTCGCAACGCTTACCATTTGGTCAGGATACGGCGGGGAGATGAATGGAAGACGGCTTTTAATACCGCAGATGGCCATTATGAATATCTTGTTATGCCATTCGGCCTCACCAACGCTCCTGCCGTTTTCCAAGCCCTGGTTAATGATGTCCTTCGTGACATGATTAACATTTACGCTTTTGTTTACCTTGATGACATACTTATCTTTTCACAAGATAGCATTTCTCACCGTCACCATGTCAGAGCTGTCTTAACCCGCCTTTTACAGAACAACTTGTTTGTCAAGGCAGAGAAGTGTGCTTTCCACCAAGTGTCCACCTCATTCATTGGGTTCAACATTTCTCCAGGTCAAGTATCCATGGAACCCGGGAAGGTATCAGCGGTGGTGGATTGGCCCAAGCCCAAGGATCGTAAACAGCTGCAAAGGTTTCTCGGTTTTGCAAATTTTTATAGGAGGTTCATTAAGAACTACAGTTCAGTTGCAGCTCCTCTTCATTTTCTCACCTCATCTAAGACCAAGTTCATCTGGGACTCCGTTGCCAACCAATCATTCCAGAAGCTCAAAACATTGTTTTCCTCTGCTCCAATCTTGCACTCTCCAGACCCCGAGAAACAATTCATTGTGGAGGTCGATGCATCCAGCACCGGGGTGGGCGCCATCCTCAGTCAGCGCAGCACAGATGGTAAGATCCACCCCTGTGCTTACTTCTCCAGGGCACTCTCCCCCGCTGAGAGAAACTACGACGTGGGAGACCGTGAGCTTTTGGCAGTCAAGATGGCCCTGGAGGAATGGAGGCACTGGCTGGAAGGTGCGAAGAAGTCCTTTTTGGTATGGACCGACCATAAAAACCTGGAGTACCTTCGCACAGCAAAGAGACTCAATCCCCGTCAGGCCAGGTGGGCTATGTTTTTCTCTCGGTTCAGTTTCACCCACTCTTACAGACCCGGGCCCAAGAATGCCAAGCCGGATGCCCTGTCCCGGGTCTTTGAGGTCAAGGAAGGGCCCTCAGAAGAGGTCGAGTTCATCCTGCCTGAGACCGTACGTCTTTCTTTGACTCAATTAGAACTCGATCTCCAACAAGTCCAACTCTCCGAGCCACGTCCACCCACCTGTCCTAGGGGGCGCCTGTTTGTCCCCAATCAAAAGGTAAAAGAGGTTCTTGAATTATGCCATTCATCAAAGTTGTTCTGTCACCCAGGAATCACCAAAACCCTCCAACTCATTTGCGCCCGATTCTGGTGGGCTACGCTTACGAAGGACACCAAGCACTTTGTCAAGTCATGTCCCGAATGCAATCGTGCCAAGTCTTCCAATCGCCCACCTGCCGGGCTGCTACGACCACTGCCAATTCCTTCACGCCCATGGTCACATATTGCTATGGACTTCGTGACTGGATTACCCCCTTCTGAAGGTAATTCAGTGTTATTGACCATTGTGGACCGTTTTTCTAAAATGGTCCACCTGGTTCCTCTCCCCAAGTTACCTTCTTCCAAGGAGCTCAGCGTTATCATGGCCAAGGAGGTTTTCAGGCTCCATGGGCTCCCCCAGAACATTGTGTCTGACCGAGGTCCCCAATTCATTTCCAAGTTCTGGAGGGAGTTTTGCAACCTGCTAGGGATCTCGGTCAGCCTCTCGTCAGGTTTTCATCCCCAAACGGATGGACAATCTGAGCGTACCAACCAGGAGGTGGAGACCAAGCTTCGGCTCCTCTGCGAGGGGGACCCGAGGAAATGGACGTCCAACCTCCCTTGGATTGAACAAGCAATCAACTCTCTTCCATCCTCTACATCAGGTATTTCACCCTTTCATGTTGTCTTTGGATTCCAACCCCCTGTTTTTTCAGTCCAGGGGAGAGAAGCTCGGGTTCCCTCT
The DNA here is from genome assembly GCF_014905685.2 of Nematolebias whitei. NCBI lineage: Eukaryota > Metazoa > Chordata > Actinopteri > Cyprinodontiformes > Rivulidae > Nematolebias > Nematolebias whitei. The sequence continues at coordinate 676 of NW_023622997.1, read as the reverse complement.
GCACGACTCGCAATTTTACGTTGCCAGCGAGTCTGGAGAAAAGCCAGGAGAGCCCTAATTTTGGCCACCAAAAGGTACGTTCGGGGGGCTAACCGCAGGAGAACGCCTCAACCATTGTACAAGGTGGGCCAGAAAGCGTGGCTCTCCACCAAGGACCTTCCTCTCCGTGTGGAATCTAAGAAACTAGCACCACGTTTCATTGGTCCTTTTCTGATTACCAAAATAATCAATCCTGTCTCTGTTCGCTTACAGTTACCCAGGTCCATGCGCATTCATCCAACGTTTCATGTCTCAAGACTCAAGCCATTTGTCCTGCCACGTTTTCGACCCACCACCGACCTCCCACCACCCGCCCGACTCATTCAGGGGAGCCCAGCCTACACGGTCCGACGCCTTCTTCGATCCAGAAGGTGGGGGAGAGGACTCCAGTATCTGGTAGACTGGCAGGGGTACAGCCTGGAGGAACATTCCTGGGTGTCCTCACGCAATATTCTGGACAAAACCCTCATTAGAGACTTTCATCGACTGAACCCTCTCCAGCCTGGTGGTCCTTCAGGAGCCGGACCTTGAGGGGGGGGTTCTGTCATAGCTCTGCTCTCTGTCAGCTCCTCTGTCATGCTGCACACTCGGTAATCACTCAACTCATGTCACCTGTCACCGCTCATTATCCCACAGC
>NW_023622996.1:936-4512 GCF_014905685.2 Nematolebias whitei | reverse complement strand
ACAGGGACACCTGGACAGGTCTCCAGTCCATCACAGGGACACCTGGAGACAATTTAGAGTTACCGAACATGCATGTTTTTGGTCTGTGGGAGGAGAAAACCCACGGAGAGAACACAAAGGTCCCGGCTCAGGTTTGAACCGGGGCAACCTGCTCGCTGCGAGGCAGCAGCTCTACTAACTGCACCACCGTGCTGCCCGAAAACATAAAATTGAATTTATATTTTATTATTAAACACAAAAAGTCTGAAGCTGCAGCCTTTCTCCTCGCTCGTGTTCAGAGTTCATGCGGACGATGTGGTCGGTCAACCCTCCTCTCATGAAACCAAACGAGGAGGAGGAGGAGGAGGAGGAGGAGGAGGAGGAGGAGGAGGAGGAGGAGGAGGAGGAGGAGGAGGTCCACCCTGGACCCTACACTTTCATATTTAGTCAAGTCCCTGACCCGCTCTGTGTGCTTGTGTTGGGGGGCTGGACCCTTGGCTCTGGTGTTGGATGTAAATTGCTCAGTGGGTTGTTTTTAATGGGATTATAATGACAGTTATGGTTGGGAAGAATTGATGTTGGAGACTTTTATGAGGTGTGATTGAAGGGGCGGGGCCAGGCGGCTCATAAAGGCTGCAGGAATGTTAATTGGTGGGGGCCATCGCTGCCCTCTTTGTTCTGCTCGCTCATACTGGGCTTCTGTTGCGCCCGTTAAAGGCCAAAGAGCTGATTTAAAATCTGTGACTTTACCCCCCCCCCCCCCCCCCCCACACACACACACACCCGATGCCAGCCTGGTCATCTCCATCCATTCTCATCCTGAGTTTTCTGTGGAAAAGGGACCCTCTCATTTCCCCCCGATGCCTAATCAGGTGGTTGGTGCCCCCCTCCACCTCCACCTCCCAGCTGGGTTTGATCCAGAGGGGGAGTAATTTCATCACGCTTTTTTTTTCTGCTGTGGCCACACGGACGGCTGCACCTCCAGCCAGATGGCTCAGCGGGGCACAAAGAGGATTTGTGTCAGAGGCTCATATTTTACATGGAGAGCAGAACCAAACCCAAAAACTGTTCCTCCCACACAAAACATTTAGCTGGACCTCTGCTGGCTGTGAATGATGAACTGTCCCATAGAGGCATTCTGATGCTTTTAGTGAAATCAACATTTAATTTGGAGCAGAGGGCCCAGTAAGGTTTCCATTATCGTGTCTGCATGAAGCTCTGTGAGCTCTTCAGGACCGGAGTGGGAAGAACCAACGACCCGCTGCAGAAGATCCTGCAGGTGGCTGTGTAGCTCTTTTATTTAGATGTGCTACATTTTAGCACATCTAAATAAAAAAAGCTACATTGATTTAGCAGCTAAATGATCAATCCAAAATGTCCGCCTCAACTGGGTGCAGCAGCACGACGCACACTGGAGACAAAACTAGTAACAAAACTGCACGATCAAAATGAAGGAAGGTCAGTTAGATGTTGGTGAACCCAGAGGTCGTGAGGTGGTAACTGAAGGCCACAAGATGGAGTCTAGAGGTCCTAATGGGCTCAGGGGGTCCTGAGATGGACACCAGAGGTCTGGAGGTGCTAACTAAAGGTCATAAGATGGACTCTAGAGGCCTTGATTGGCCCTGGGGGTCCTGAGATGGATCTGAATAATAATAAATATGTTGTCATCATTGTATTTTCCAATAAAATGGTGTAATTGGCTCGCTGCATTTAATCCATCCTCCACCAGGTGGAGCAGTGGGGCAGCTGTGGAAATCGCCTGGGGAGCAATTGGGGAGAGGGTGTCCTGCTCAGAGACTCCACGAAATGCGCAATGACTGGGGATTGAACCTGGGACTTTCGGGTCCTGAGTCAGCTGCCTTGCCTCTACCCCATCTCGGACCCCACCTGGAAAAAACTGGATCCATTCTGTCAGTTCTGGGTTTTCCACGGTGACGGATGGAGACGGTCTATCTGTTGGTCTCTCCATGGTTTCCTGGGGAAGTATTCCTTTCTGAAGGCAACTTGGAGCCGCCGGGGGAGTGGACTGATAGCAGCTCAGGTTAAGATGAGGCGGGGGTGGTGGTGGTGGTGGGGTGGGGGTGGATGGACTGATAGCAGCTCAGGTTAAGATGAAGCTGGGGGGGGGGGGGGTAGTTGGACGTGCTATCAGACGATGGGCCTCTGAGCAAACAAACAGCCCTGACCTCTAAAAACAACGGCAGCAGGGAGCAGCTGATAGGAGGAGACGGATGTGTGTGTGTGTGTGTGTGTGTGTGTGCGCGTGTGTGTGTGTGCACGTGTGTGTGTGTGTGTGTGTGTGCGTGTGTGTGTGTGTGTGAGTGTGTGTGTGCCAGGGCGTTATGGGAGGTGGGGAGCAGGGGTCAAAGGTGCAGGAGTTATCTGAATGTCTCCATGTCCATTAATGGGGGTGTTTATGTGTGATTGGTCGTCTCTGCCTTTCAGCCTCTAAAGACATTTAAAGATGGACATTTATTGGACAAGTGTCCACTACAGTCCCTGAGAGGACCAGAGACACACAGCTGGACAGGTTCTGGACAGAAACTAACATTTGAATTCACAATCTGTTCTCATCAGCTGAAGAAGAACATTTTTATTTGACTCATTCTTCAGCGTTTCCTTTTTGTGACGGTTTTCTGACACGACTGGGACTCGAACCTGCAACCTCAGGATATAATCCAACACTTCAGAGAATCAGTATCTGCTTTGTTTTTCAGAGGAGTTTCAATAATACATTCATTATTATTTTAAAGAGTTCAGAGTTTATTCTTTGTTTGTTGCAAAATACTCAAGTACAGACAGTACTTATATTTATAGTATATTTTACTACTTATAAAGTACTGAAAATTAAAAACTACTCAAACTAAATTAAATAAAATTAGAGGCCGGGCTTTTCTTGAAGGAATGCATATCACCTGATTCATATACAAGAGTTGAGAAATAACAGATATTTTGCTAACAGACATGCTAATATAGGAAGAGGCACAAGCAAGCATGAATGAGGAGAGGGGAATGGGAGGTGCAGCAGGAGGAAGGTGGAGGGGAAGGTGGAGAGGAGGTGGTGCTGCACCTCCTCTCCACTCTCATCCTTAGCTGTGGCAGCCATATTGAATCCAGAGTGACTCCAAAGTTAATCAGCTGTAGATGTTCATCCAATAATTAGGTTCCGAGAGTTTCATGAACATCTGTGTAGCAGTTCATAAGATATTTTGCTAACAGACAACTCTGATGATGGTGACGCAGGCTTCTTCTGAGGGTTTTGTCCACTGGAGGGCAGCAGGGAGAGAAGACTTGTTGGACTTTGATTTACAGCAACTGTAGACAAGCTCTGAGAGCATCTTCACTGAACGAGTGAAAAACATCTAGAACTGTTGAGTCGACAAACCAGAACCGTCTGGACCGTTCTCTGCTCTGAACATGACCCACAAACACATTTCTGTGCACGTTGTTAGCAGCTGAATTAAGTTTATATTACAGCTGTGAGGAGAGGGTTCTGGATCTTGTTGAAATGACCCCTGGATTGTGTTAAAATGGCCCCTGGATTGTGTTAAAATGGCCCCTGGATCTTGTTGAAATGGCCCCTGGATCATGTTAAAA
>NW_023622996.1:0-926 GCF_014905685.2 Nematolebias whitei | reverse complement strand
ATGGCCCCTGGATCTTGTTGAAATGGCCCCTGGATCATGTTAAAATAGCCCCTGGATCGTGTTGAAATGGCCCCTGGTTCTTGTTGAAATGGCCCCTGGATCTTGTTGAAATGGCTCCTGGATCATGTTAAAATAGCCCCTGGATCTTGTTAAAATAGCCCCTGGATCTTGTTAAAATAGCCCCTGGATCATGTTAAAATGGCCCCTGGATCTTGTTGATATCAATCAATCAACCTTTATTTATACAGGTAAATCCCATTGAGCCTCGAGGACTCATTTACAAGAGAGACCTGATTTCAACAAAGAAAGATGACAACAATGGACAACAGCAACAACAATAAGCAGTTATAAAAACTCATACTACAGTTTTTTTTTTTTTTTTTTTTAACAAATAGGATGGCTAAAAGGAAAAAGGTAACAAAACAAAAAAACAGCTAGATTCCAAGACAAATGTAGAAAACTAAAAACAGGAACATGTCAGCATTGGACCCTGCCAGGAGTCCAACAGATTCTTAAAGCCACTTAGAGAGGTCAAAGGTCGAGAGCTTCAAATCTTTTTGTAAGATATTCCAGGAAACAGGAGCGGAGTAGGAGAAGGCCCTTTTGTCTAGTTCAGTCCTCACTGAGGGAACACTGCAGGTAATAATGTCCTGAGAGCGCACTCCGTAGCTGCACTCACACAGAGACATGTAGGAGGAGATGTATGAAGGCAGCAGACCAAGAAGTGATTTAAAGATGAAAATGTACCAGTGAGAGAGTCTGTGTGAAGTTAATGATGTCCAGTTAACCAGTGAATACTGGGTGCAGTGGTGGGTACGATAATCACAGCCAGTTATGAATCTTAGTGCACCATGATAGACAGCATCCAACATCTGCAGCATCCAACATCTGCAGCATCCAACATCTGCAGCATCCAACATCTGCAG
>NW_023622995.1:0-4512 GCF_014905685.2 Nematolebias whitei | reverse complement strand
TTGAGATTGGGTGTTTGGTTTCCCCATAAATGTTTTTGGAAGTCTATTGTGAGACTCATCAAAAAGAATTAGCTATCCCCCCGAATAGAATTGTTCGAGTAGGTTCGGCTTAAGCGTTGTGAGATCAATGTAGATTATGGTACTTAAGGTAGCAATAATATACATTGACTCCGCAAAGATTGCAATTTAACGAATGAACTGCATGTTGGCATGGTTAAAGGCCTCTTAGTCTCTAACTTAACTACACAACAAAATTCATTCTTGCTTGGGGTGTTCAGAAACAATACCAAAAACCAATTAAACGATGTCTCAACATCAACAAAAACAGTGACTAAGCAACCAGTAAAACAACGTTTCAACATTGACAAAAGCAGTGATTAAGCAACTAGAAAACGACGTTTTGGTGCGTCACTCACTCTGGATGTCAGATTTGCTCACGTCATCGCGTCTGGTAGCATTATCCTAACTGGCGTCACCCCCCTTCGGTCATGGGAGACCGCGAACACGGGTGAGGACGTCGCTCCATGAGCTAAAGTTAGGCTGTCCTTGAGTAGTTTTAACTGTTTGCGCAGCTGAAAGAGGACTTTTAGGTCTGGATTGGAATCCAGTTTACCTTTCGATGGGGTGTATTTGTCTGGGTCAGTCAGATACAGTATCATCGATTTAATTGCAGGATCATCCAACTTCTGAAGTTGGAGGATGTCTGGGTCAGTTGAAAATGACTTTTCATATTTTAAAAGAACTTGGCGAAGTTTGTCTCTTTCTTCATCAGATGTCAGAGTGTCGGCTTGAGCGACCACCTGTTCAATCTGTGATGAGACTGTTAAGGGTTCTTGCTCCTTGGGGAGCTCCAACGAATCCTTTTCTGAGTCGTCGGACCTGTCTATGGGTAAGACACCATAGGTTTGAGGTCCTTGGTCGACATCATTGGTTGAGAAAAGAGCGATAACCTGTGATGGTTTCGTGAAACATACTGGCCCAGCTTCTTGACTCGGTACCAGGTTATCTGGGCGTCCTCCCAGAACTGGAATGCCTAGTTCAAAATCATGAAAATCAGGTTCTGAGTTTTCAGTTTGCGATGACTCATCATCGTTTGTGTGTGAGTTTACCCCCCCTTCGTCCGATGAGGGGTTGTTGGAGGCAACAACAGCAATGTCTTGGTGTGTTTCACCGACATCTGTAATGTTGTCATTCGCGCCTTCATCGCATCACTACATAGTGCTCTTGGTTAGATTCCCATTTCAGCGTGTATCAAAGTGTCTAAAAACCTTTGTATTTTCTCTGTCTCTTCCGAGCTCAGAGGTGTAGGGCCTTGTTCCTGGGACCTTTGTGATTTTATCGCCTTGGTCCGTTTCGTCCAAGGTGGGGGAGGGTTAGGTACGTCTTTTGGGGGTTCCTCTTCGGATTTCCCTTGATAATATGGGTCCTCTTGGATCCCATATCTTTGCGTCCTACGCATATCCCATTTACGATAATCACGTTCATCCTCTGAAAGAGGAGCCTTTTTGTCCCAGCGTGCATCTTCATTACGTGGTTTGTTAGTTTGAAAATACTGCCTTTTCTCGCCTGTTTTAGGAGGAGGTGGCGACGCGCGCCTTCCTTCCATTTCTAGGAAGTGGGGTTTAACCTTTATACCAGGAAACACCTCTATGGGCGTCTTAGCATGAGAACATGCCTCGAACACATTCACAGCACACTGTTGCATGTTTGGTGGAGGAGACCTGTTCAGGTCTGTTCCTACCACTTTAGGTGAGGGCGGAGGTTTTTTAATGGGCTTAAAAGCAAGAGGTGTGTAATAGATTTTTGGAGGTTTTGGTGGATGACCTGGACTCTGTCCACGGTCTTCTCTGGATTCCAGACAAGCTCGCTCCTCGTCATTACTTTTATTTGTTGCCACTCTTAGTTTCTGCTCACATGCTTTTAAGCGTTCCTGTGATGTTGGACATTCACTTTGTAAACGCATAACTTTTTCCAGTAGTATCTCTTTATGCACTTTGCGTTTGTGCAGATCTTTTTTAAGCACATCTATCTCAGTTTCGCAGCGGGAAACTTGTGACACTGTCACGACGTGATCCCGTCTTAATGCAAAGTAAGATTCTTTCAGCAACATTGCCATTTTAGCCAGTTTTTCATAGCTTGACATTGTAATTTCTGTAGAGGTCACACTCTCTGCAACCTCCATCAGATTGTCCAATAACTCTTTTGGGTTCATGCTCTCCGCCTGTTTGCCATATGGATGTAAGGATGCTGTCAGCAGTGCTAACGCATTCTCTAAACAGCCCTTCATCTCATAAGGATCAAAATCTTTTCCTACCACACCTGCCATAGTCATTCACTGTGTAGCAATTTATCTGTTTAAACAGTTGCCAGCTTCAGATATTTCACAGGTAAATATTTGTATTCAAGTGTCATTGAGTTTTCACACTATTTTAGCTCTGGATTTACACAAAAGTACTGTTATAAGTCAACTTATTCAGAGGAATAGGCACCTGTCTCGTAGGCTTTACCCCAATTCATGAATATTTAAGTAAATGCTTATCTGCAGTGTTACTTTTAATGTGCTTATTTTTTAACAGATACTAGATCACTAAGCTCCTCAGTGTTTTTTACTCTAAAGCACTGAATTTTTATAAACCTGCAATTTTTCTAAAAAGTCTCACAGCAAACATCAGTTTAAAAACGCTTTTTAAACCGTTTACTTCAGAATTCGCTATTTTAACAGTTACTCATAGAACCAGGTGGTGAACAGAAAAAGAAAAATTGATGATGTGTCAGGATTAATCAGTCTTTCTTCAGAAAAACTGTTATTACTCCTGTTCTCCTGCCAATATCTTCTATTTAAAATTAAATAGGAAGATGTAGTTTTTTAGGTGGTAACTTAAACAGAAAAGTTTCTTTTTCCTGATAAGTTTACTCTTATTTAGTGATTTAGCAATTAAACGTGTATTATCTTTCCAGCAAATGAGTAAACTGATCAGCTCTGTGATTATCTGTGACTGTGTCTAACAAAAAGTTCTCATTTTTTCATTTTGCACCTGCTTGAGGATTTATCAGTGAATGAAAAATGTCCTAGTAAACGCCTCTCTGGGCATAAATACTTTACTGACTTTTAATGGTAAGATAACATAACAGTATAAATCAGCTCGAGGAACGTTGTTAACTCAAAGTTCGTCTTACAGAAATAAATACGTTTAATTTCACTCAAAATACCTAAAGATGAAGTGAAACTGTGATATCAAGTTTCCACAGGAGGGGGCAGTGTTTAGCTTTCTACCAGCAGGAGTCTATGACGACGTCCTGTCGACGTTCTGTTGACATCCTGTTGTTAGCCGCTTAGCTTAAAATTAGCTTCAGCTAAACTCGGTTAAAATCAACATTTCTGAACGGTTTTCAAGCTAAAACGTGGCGTTTTTTTAACAAGCACGACTTTTTTGCATGAACATGAGTTTTTGGGGACTTGTGGCAGCTTCATTTAGTGATTTTAAGCACAGCAAAGGCTTTCGGTGCAACCAAGCTTTACAATCTGACTTCAGAGGAAGTGACGTGACACGTCACTCATCCGGTCGTTAGCTGTTAGCTTAAAATTAGCATCGGCTAGCGTGTTCAAAAACATCATTTAATGACGGATTTCAAACTCAAAAATGGCAAAATTTTAGCAATTAGGCTTCGAAGAACGTAGCAGCGGATCAGAATGCAACTTTAAAGCGTATTTCAGCTTTAAAAAACAGATTGAAAATCCCTATGAAAACGAGTTTTCATTTCCGGGTCACGTGACTGAATCTACCAATGACAGAGCAACAACGGGGTGAGAGGAAATGACGTAGGCACGTCACTCACTTCTCAGCGAATCACAGTGTTCCAACTCAGCTGAATTCAACCAATCACACAGCGTTTTTCCAACTAGCATGTTAGTCTTAGCCTGAAATAAGTCCGTCAACTTTTCGTCTTTTAAACTGTCAAAATGCAATATTTTCTGTTAAAAAAATGTAGCGAATCAACTCTGAGCTTTAATGGAGGCGGCGCTCCGTGGCAAAACGTCTTTTAAACCATTTAAAACAAACTCGTTCGAACTTCTCAGAACCGGACCCAAACCGGGTCTGCAACAGAAACTCCGTCCTTTTAAACAGAATAAACGCTTTCCACAGCTCATCAGCTTAGCTACACAAAACAGACGTACAATTCAGCTTTTAAACAGACATATTGACTCTCAATATCAGCTTTCAAAACATCGCCAGCTTCAAACATGCAGTATTTTCTCCAAGCATCCAGCTCAGCACGCTGCGTTTCACAGCAAAATCTGCACTTTTTCCTTCATGCCAACATGAAATATCAATTTACACGAATACACAGTCCATTTATGAACACGTAACGGGCCACCAGTTGTAGTGGAAACGTACGTACGGGCCACCAGATGTAGTGAAAACGTACGTACGGGCCACCAGATGTAGTAGAACATATGGATGAGATATATTCATACTGTTAAAACGGATTCTTTCATTTTTCTGGACTGTA
>NW_023622994.1:0-4513 GCF_014905685.2 Nematolebias whitei | reverse complement strand
CCATTCTGAGTTTGTGTGTGGGATCCTCTGCCATCAGATCCGTGACAGATTGATCTGGCCAAATTATGGATCCTACACCGGGCTCAGAATGGCGCTCTGGTGTGGAAGGTGCCATCAATAAGTTAGAGTCCGGCATGAACGAAATCATAAACATGATTAAGACTCTTACTCCTCACTCTGATCCTCAGGACTCAAGTCATGTCGGCAGTCATGCACATACTGGAACCACGAGCAAACCTCTCCGGGAACCACGTTTGACACCACCAGAACTGTTTTCAGGGGCACCGGACCAGTGCCGACCATTCTTAACGCAATGTGAAATTAATTTTCAGCTCCAGCCCTCAGCCTTCCCCTCTGAACGGGCGAAGGTGGCGTATACCGTGTCCCTCCTGTCTGGAAAGGCTAAGTCTTGGGGAACATCTGAATGGCAAAAAGACTCAAGGTACTGCTACTCTTTTCTTGAATTCTCTAAAAAGCTGTGTAGAGTTTTTGACCCCATCCTCCCAGAAAGAGAGGCTGCTCTTAGACTGTTTACATTGAAGCAAGGTAAACGAAGAGTTACTGAGTATATTATTGATTTTCACGCTACGGCTGCTAGTAGCAAATGGAATGAAGAGGCTTTAACTGATTCTTTTTACCGAGGACTTAATGAGGAGATCAAGGACTACCTGGCAACCAAGCGATACCCAGACTCACTGAAGGACTTGGAGGATTTGGCGACAAGGGTGGATCTGCGCTTGATGGAGAGGTCTCGGGAACGAGCTGAAAGGGTCAGCAGAACTTCAAGACCCCTCGAGGAACCAAGAGAGGTGCCCAGACGACTTACCCTGGGACCTCCCTCTCCACCACATCCACCAGAAACATCACAAGAGGAGCCCATGCAGATTGGACGCAGCCGCCTCACCCCAGAGGAACGGGAGAGGAGACGTCGACATCGGTTGTGTTTCTACTGTGGCCAAAATACTCACAACATCTCCAACTGTCCGTTAAAAGACCAGACTCAGCAGAGAAGAGGAGGCTCCTGCTGAGTCAGACCCAGAACCTTGTAATCTCCTCACCCTTCACTTTTTCTGCTGAGCTGTCCGCTCCTGGTAAGAACTGCACCTCCACAAAAGTACTCATCGACTCAGGGGCTGATTCTGAGTTCATGGACCTTCAATTTGCCCGAGAGCTAGGAATAAAACTGTTAAAATCCCCCAGACCTCTGTCCATTGTTGCCTTAGATGGTCACCCTCTTCACGACTCTTCATTAATTTCTGAACCTGTGACATTAATCATAGGAGGTAATCACAAGGAGACTTTACAGTTTTTTATTATCAAATCTCCACATTCTCCTGTTGTCCTAGGGGCCACATGGCTTTCAAAACATAACCCACACATCAACTGGCAACAGAAGGAGATCGTGGGGTCGTCTGATAACTGCTTAGCATCTTGTCTTTTCGATGCGGTTATTCCCTCTGTGCCCAGGGACAATATTGAAGAGACCTACCCAGACCTTTCTAAGGTTCCCAAAGAATACCATGACCTAAAGGAGGTTTTTAATAAAGTCAAGGCCACATCGTTACCACCCCACAGGTCTTACGACTGCCCTATTGACTTGGCCCCTGGGTCTCCTCCCCCTAAAGGGGCCCTGTACGCCCTATCTACTCCTGAACAAGAAGCCATGCAGGAGTACATCAAGACCTCGCTTCAAGCCGGCATCATCAGACCCTCTACCTCCCCAGTAGGAGCTGGGTTCTTCTTTGTGGGGAAAAAGGACAGATCCCTAAGACCCTGCATAGACTATAGAGGGTTAAACAAGATAACCATAAAGAACAAATACCCTCTCCCTTTAATGTCATCCGCCTTTGACCTCATCCAAGGCGCTTCCGTCTTCACCAAACTTGACCTCCGTAATGCGTATCATCTGATACGCATCCGTGAGGGAGATGAGTGGAAGACGGCCTTCAACGCACCCAATGGTCACTACGAATATTTGGTCATGCCCTTTGGTTTGACCAACGCCCCAGCAGTGTTCCAGTCTCTGGTCAATGATGTCCTAAGGGACATGGTCAATCAGTTTGTTTTTGTTTACCTTGATGATATTTTAATTTTTTTCAAAGACTTAACATCACACAAAAAACACGTCAGATCTGTTCTCACCCGGTTACTACAAAATAACCTATTTGTCAAAGCTGAGAAATGCGATTTCCACCAGTCATCCACATCCTTTCTCGGTTTTAAGATTTCACCAAACTTGGTTGAAATGAGTCACGATAAGGTGTCTGCGGTACTAGATTGGCCAGTACCCAAGGATCGGAAACAGCTACAGAGATTCTTGGGGTTTGCCAACTTTTATCGTAGATTCATTAAAGACTATAGCCTCATTGCTAACCCCCTCCATGTTCTCACCTCCTCTAAAAAGAGGTTCCTATGGACTGAGACAGCTAATGCAGCCTTTAATAAATTAAAGACTCTGTTTTCTACTGCCCCTGTTCTCCATACCCCCAACCCCGAGGTACCATTTATCTTAGAAGTAGACGCGTCTAGTGTGAGTGTGGGGGCAGTTCTCAGCCAACAAAACGAGGAAGGAATTATTCACCCCTGTGCTTTCTTCTCTAGAAGCCTATCACCAGCTGAACGGAACTACGACGTCGGGGAACGTGAACTGCTCGCTGTTAAGCTGGCGCTGGAGGAGTGGAGGCACTGGTTGGAGGGCGCCCAGTTCCAATTCTAGGTTTGGACCGACCATAAAAATCTCGAGTACCTTAAGTCGGCCAAACGCCTCAACCCTCGACAAGCCAGGTGGGCACTTTTCTTTTCTCGTTTCAACTTTGCACTCACCTATAGACCCGGTCACAAGAACACCAAACCTGATGCCCTCTCTCGCATCATGGAGGAGGATTCTTGTTCCTCGCCCCCTCCCACCGGGGAGTTTATCCTCCCGAACTCTGCCCACCTGGCTGTCACTCAATTGGAACTGGACCTGCGACAGGCCAACCAGTTGCACCCTCCTCCAACCAACTGTCCCCCTGACCGATTATTTGTACCCCCTGATTTTATTCAAGAAGTCCTCAAGTTTTGCCACAGCTCCCGCCTAGTTTGTCACCCTGGTTTTTCTAAGACTGTCTCTTTAGTTCACGCACAGTTCTGGTGGCCCACGCTAAACCAGGACGTGCGCTCTTTTGTTTTATCCTGCCCTGCCTGTTCCCAAGCAAAATCCTCACGTCGTCCCCCTTCTGGTCTCCTCCGTCCCCTTCCTATCCCGTCACGCCCATGGTCCCACATCAGCCTTGATTTCATCACTGGTCTTCCCTCCTCTGCTGGCAATACCGTCATTCTGACGGTCGTTGACCGGTTCTCCAAAATGGTCCACCTGGTCCCCCTTCCCAAGCTCCCCTCAGCCAAGGTCCTGGCTGGGATCATGTCACGTGAGGTTTTTCGCCTGCACGGTCTGCCAACGGATATCGTTTCTGACAGAGGACCTCAGTTTATCTCTAAATTCTGGAGAGAGTTTTGCGGCCTCCTGGGGGTCTCCATTAGCCTCTCCTCTGGCTTTCATCCCCAGACGGATGGCCAGACGGAGAGGGCGAACCAGGAGGTCGAGGCCAAGCTGAGGATCCTCTGTCAGAAGGATCCCAGCCAGTGGTCCCCCAACCTGTCCTGGGTCGAACACGGCCTCAACACCGTCCCTTCATCTGCTACCGGTCTGTCCCCGTTTTATACTGTTTTTGGTTTTCAGCCCCCTCTTATCACCCTCCAGGAACGTGATGCCCAAGTACCCTCTGCTCACCAGTCAGCCTTACGCTGCCAACGCATTTGGCGGAGAGCCAGACGAGCCCTTCTGGAGACCTCCGCAGCCTACGTTAAAGGGGCTAACCGGCGGAGGTCTCAACAACCCACTTATCAGGAGGGTCAAAAGGTATGGCTCTCCACCAGAGACCTCCCATTAAAAGTAGACTCACGCAAACTTGCTCCCCGTTTTATTGGCCCTTTCCCCATATCCAAAGTCATCAACCCAGTTTCTGTCCGCCTATCTCTACCCAAGTCCATGAGAATCCACCCATCTTTCCACGTATCCAAGATCAAGCCCTTCTTGCCCTCCCGTTTTCACCCCGTCCCAGAAACCCCCCCACCCGCCCGGATCATCGATGGGGCACCCGCCTACACCGTACGTCGACTCCTCCGTTCCAGGAGATGGGGCCGAGGAGTCCACTATCTGGTCGACTGGGAGGGATACGGCCCAGAAGAACGCTCTTGGGTCCCCTCCCGTCACATCATCGACAAGTCCCTCATCAAAGACTTCCATCGTCTCCACCCGGACCAACCTCGGGGCGCGTCAGGTGCCGCGCCTTAAGGGGGGGATCTGTCACAGTTTACACTCTGTTTTTCCTTTTATTTATCACTCTGTTCACTGTTTGATATTCTTCTCTGCTCCTCTGGTATTTTCCTCTGCTGCTTCTGACAGCCTGCTGCATGTCACACCTCTCTCTCTCTCTCTGATTACTGCTGATGGTCTCCACCTGTTTCTGGG
>NW_023622993.1:0-4513 GCF_014905685.2 Nematolebias whitei | reverse complement strand
GAACTGAGAACTGGGCACATCACAGAACTGCCACTTCACCGAACATCTCCGAACTGCTACCACACAGAACTACAATCATCTCAGCACTGCGATCATTTCGGAACTGGGAGCACTAGGAAGTACCGACATTTTAAAGACTCTATTTCCGGTATATTTGGGAGTCCCTGATTGGTCAATGTCGACCAGACAGGGGTGTGGTTTGTGACGTAAGAGGTTACTAGAAGTCAGAAAACAGCAAGAATGTTATTGGAACAGATTGAAAATGTTCCCAGACAGGAGAGAGAAATGTTTGGTCGAGTTTGGAGAAACAGGTGCCAACTCCTCTGTTTACGTCTGAGAGGATTTAAAACAAGACAGTTGTTCCAACACATGTCTGCTTCGACTCCTGACCTTGGAAAACGTACACTGCTCATTCAAAGACAGAAATCAGAAAATGCATAATTACTCTGTAACAGGCCTTAACATGAATTCTACTTTGCATAAGCAACTAAAAAATCATTGTTACTGTTTTACAGTTAATAAAATTGATTAGTTCACTGTAACATCTAAAATGTTTGAACTAAAACACTTTGATTATCAAACATTTGTAAAACAGGAATGATAATAGAAAAGAGAGTGTTCTTTCACTTGAATTTTCAAGAAAGAAAGTCTCAGGATGGGTGAACCTGTATTTCTGGATTCAAATCAATGAAATGACAGTTTCTGTCCCACAAGGTTCTTAAGGTCAAGGGTTTTGACCTTAGGCTTAGTTTTGACATCAGGTCAAGTTCACTACATTGTCCAAAAATAACCTGGAGACAGTAATACATGCATTAATTACATCTAGGCTTGAATACTGCAATTCACTCCTGTTTGGTATCAGTCAGACCTCCATTGCACAACTACAACTTGTCCAGAAAGCAGCAGCCCAATTTTTAACCAGTACAGGCAAAAGAGAGCACATTACACCAGTTTTGGTCTCACTGCACTGGTTACCGGTTCACCTTCGAATCCAGTTCAAAATACTCCTGTATGTCTACAAATCGCTACACAGTTTTGCCCCCACCCATGTCTCTGATCTGCTACAACCGTATGTCCCACCACCTTCCCTGAGGTCAGTGGACCAGTTGCTCTTCACAGTTCCAGGAACTCGTCTTAAGCGCAGAGGGGACAGAGCCTTCTCTGTAGCAGGACCAAGACTTTGGAACGAGTTACCTCTGCTTGTCAGACATGCCCCCTCCCTCGCGGTTTTCAAGTCCCGTTTAAAAACCCACTACTATTCGGTAGTTTTCAATACCAGGCGTGTTTGATCAATCTGAAGTCCACGACCATCTCCTTAGTCTTCTTCACATTGATGTGAAGGTTGTTCTTCCAGCACCAGCTCTCCAGGTGTCTCACTTCTTGCTTGTAGCTGAACTGATCATTGTTTGTGATGCATCCAATCACTGCTGTATTGTCTGCAAACTTTACAATATGACAGCCTGGACGGGTAGATGCACAATCATACGTGAGCAGGGTGAACAGGAAAGGGCTCAGCACACAGCCCTGAGGGGAGCCAGTGTTTAGGATTATGATGAAGGAAAAGTTGTGGATCCTCACAGACTGTGGTCTGTTTGCTAAGAAGTCTAGGACCCAGATGCAAATGGAGGGGCTTAGTCCTAGTGTGAGTAGTTTGTCCATCAGGGTCTGGGGTATCATGGTATTGAAGTCAGACGTGAAGTTCACAAAGAGCATATGGACATAGGAGTCCTTCTCCATGTGGGTGAGAGCATTGTGGAACACAGAGGAGATGGCGTCGTCTGTTGATCGATTTTCACGGTATGTGTACTGATGAGGGTCCTCGTTGATGTTGATTGTTGTTTTGATGTGGGTTATGACCAGTCTTTCAAAGCATTTAGCGACTATCGGGGTGATGGCTACTGACCAATAGTCATTCAGACCAGTCACTATTGAGCTCTTTGGAACTGGGATAATCGTGGCGGTCTTCAGGAAGGTGGGAACTGTTGCCAGGGAGGAGTTAAAGATGTCGGTCAGCACCTCGCAAAGCTGATCGACACAGTCTTTCAGCACCTTCCCTTAGATGATGTCTGGGCCATTTGCTTTGTAAGTATTAATCCTCCTGAAAGTTCACTTCAGCTGAGGTCACGCTGAAAAACTCTTCTTTTGGCGTAGGTAAGTCTGGTGCTGGGTGGTCTGTTCGGGTCTACAAAACGTGCGTAGAACTTGTTGAGGGCATCAGGTAGTGATGTGTCCCTAGGGCATTGTGCACCTCTGCCTTTATAATCTGTTATACACTTAATGCCCCTCCACATGCTCTGTGGAACTTATGAGGTGAATTGACCCTGAATCATTTGCATATGTGGCTTTGGCCCTCTTAATACCAGCAACCAGCTCTTTCCTTGTCCTTCTCAGGTCCTGTGAGTTACCAGACCTGAAGGCAGTGTCCCTGGCTACCAGCAGGGCGTGAACCTCTGCATTCAGCCAAAGCTTCCTGCTCAGGTTGCTCTAAATGTAATAATTAGGCCCCAACGGTCCAGTGATCACACTATTCTGGTTTGTTACTTATAGCATTTTAACATAGATAATACATTGGCATATGTATACTGAAAATAAAATGTGTATATGTACATTATAATTAAAACTAATAAGATTAATATGACTAATTCTGCCATGGGGCAGCATGGTGTCACAGTTGGTAGAGCTGCTGCCTCTCAGTGAGCAGGTTGCCCCGATTCAAACCCCAGTCCGGGTGCCTTTTTGGGTGGAGTTTGCATGTTCTCTCTATGCATGCGTGGGTTTTCTCCAGGTATTCTGGTTTCCTCCCACAGACCAAACACATGCATGTTAGAGTAAGAGTAATGTGAAACAATATATATATATATATATATATATATATATATATATATATATATATGTGTACACATGATGCTTTCTATGTATCACAAATATTATTCAGAGACCAATGACTTGCCAAATTTGTACACTTTTCAAAATAAAACAAAATAAAATAAAAAGTTGACCATTTTTGATGTTCCCTGAATGACCAACATGTTACTATTCTCCCGCATAACTAATATTAGGCTTTTTCAAAAGCCAGTTCTGCAAGATAATAATAGTAACCTTTATTTGACTATTTATTGGCTTTTATTTACCCCGATCTCACAAAAATCTCTGTGAGAGTCCTGCAGGTTTGGATGGAAACCCTGAGTTGCAAAGGATTACAGAGTAACTCCTGGCCTACCTAATACTGTGTTGTGGGAGGCAATGCTTCCAGTGGTGACAGTGTCTTCATATAGTATAAAATGACAGAACTTATAATGGACCCTGTAAAGGTTTGTCTCCCTAACCAGTGTACTTGTTTGATTTAGTGATGCATTTTCTTTATTAAGTTCTGCTGAAATCTGTTAATTACCCATTTATTCAAATCAGGTATGTCAAAGCAGGGAAATAACAAAAAATTGCAGGATGGTGTTCTTAAATAAAATACTTTTTATTTAACCCCCTGTGCTTACAGCTGATAGTTTACCATGTGGTTTTGTGTTAGCATGCATGGTTTGTGCAAGTGTGCAAGGTCCAAATAAGCAGGAGGAGGGTCCATCACAAGCCTGGTTATGGGAGATGATAAATAATCCAGCTAAAGTCAGCCATAAGGAGAATCTGCCAGTCAGTCCCCTTACTCTAAAACAGCCTGGGGTTATCAAGACGTGCCAGCACATTTGGTGTGAGCATTTGACTGCTTCACCTCCTAATCGTGCTTCCTCCGGGCAGCACTCTCCTGGGAAGCCTCTCAACCTCTCGTCTTCCTGCTTCCCCTCTTTTCTACAGACTCTCTGTTGTACTGAACAGTCACATAAGTGTGGACAGAGGAAGCTTGCAGAGTAAAGACTTGTTTCTAACTGTGGATGTCTTAGTCATCAAAGTTCTTTTGAAAACGCGTATGTTCTGTTAACCTGATAAGAAAATTATTCCTATATTTCCCCATAAAGCTCACAAAATATAGCCCATTAAATAACAGTATCTACAGGTATTAATACAATTAGAATCTTAGTATTCATATTATGTCTGGATTTAACCAAAAGAACTATGGTTTAAAAAGCTTGATTTTTATGTTTTCTTGTGTAAGCATCTATTTCAGCGGCAAAGGCAATCTGATCGTACAGTATGGGACCAGAGCTGGCCACATCTTCTTCTGTGGCTTGTAGGTCAGTGCATTTCTAAACCCACCCAGTTATTTTGGTTTGTTATAAACTATATTTATCTTTTCCACACTGACAAGTGGGTCTTGAAAAAGAATAGAATCTAAACAGGAAAACTTGGAAAGTTAATTCTTGAGAATGTTCATGACACACATATTGTATAGTGCTGACATTCTCTGAGGGGTGCTTTATTTATTCAAACAACAATTTGCAAATGTGAACAAGTTATACAAATAAAGACATGCAATATCAATTATGGCAAAATTTGGAGCTTCCTTTTGTTACTTTTGGTATTTCTAATGTATTCACATAAACCATTTTCTGACAGGCCCCTATAA
>NW_023622992.1:0-4513 GCF_014905685.2 Nematolebias whitei | reverse complement strand
TTTACTATATATCCTACCTGTAAATAATAAATTCTTTAACCGTTTTCTATTCTGCCGAGTGTTTTTCTGCATGTGGGCCCGCCAGTTAAAACCCGACATGACAGAACACTCTAGCCAAGATGCAGACTCAGCAGAGACACTCCGTAGGATAATCACGGAACAACACACACTTATTCAAAATCATGATACTGTCCTCCAAGAACTCATAAACAGTCACACAGAAACCAAACAACAACTAAACGAACTTATCCGTTGTTTCCAGACCACCTCCCAACAGGCTTCCGCTTCGGCTCCCGTTCCTGTTACTCACTCCAGTCCGGTCTCCTCCATCATGGCAGATCAACGATCCCACTCCGACTCTGTAAGTTCATTCCATCACGCACCTTCCAGCATACGTCCCCTTAACCCAGAACGATTTTCTGGTGATTCCAGCAAGTGTAAGGGGTTTTTGTTACAGTGTTCCATTATATTCAACTTTTCACCCCAGAGTTTTCCTCACGACAACTCCAAGATTTCCTTTATAATTTCCCAGTTGTCCGGCCAAGCCCTGAGTTGGGCAGAAGCTAAGTTTTCATCCTCCCAGAACTATGGATGTTCCTTTGATGAATTCTTAAGAGAATTTAAACTTGTTTTTTCCCGCGAAGTCGAAGATTCTTCGATATCCCGTGAACTTTGGACCCTGAAGCAGGGAAAGAAATCTGTCTCTGATTTTGCTATTGACTTTAGAATCAAAGCAGCCGCTTCAGGCTGGAATCAATCTGCGCTCAAAAGCGCATATTTTCACGCTCTAAGTGAAACCATAAAAGACGAGCTAGCTCCTCTAGACGAGCCTGCAACCCTCGATGAACTAATTAATCTGACCATACGCCTGGATAGTCGTATTCGCGCTCGACAAGATGAAAAGAGTAAGGGTCGATTATTCAAAGCTCATTATATGTCGCCCGCATCTACTAGCTCTTCTCATAAACCATCCCAACCAGAACCTGAGCCCATGCAGGTGGGTCATACCCGCCTCTCTCCTGAGGAGAGACAGCGACGCCTGCTATCCCGCCTGTGTCTATACTGTGGAGGTTCTGGCCATTATATTTCAAACTGTGAACTTCGATCAAACGCCAGGGTCCGCCAGTAACCTCGAGGGGTCTGGCGGACCACTTAAAAGAAATCAAGTCCCCTCGCCTCCTGTTACCAACAACTTTAATTTACCACGGCCAGTCAATCTCATTGTCAGCTCTGATCGACTCTGGTTGTGAGCAAAATCTCATAGATTCCACCCTGGTACAACAACTAGCCCTCGAAACAGTCCCGTTGAAAACTCCTCTACGTGTATCCGCCTTAGATGGCAAGTCACTTCCGCAAATCACTCACCAAACCAAGCCCGTCCAACTTATTGTTTCTGGTAATCATCGTGAGTCAATTTCTTTTTTTGTTTTTCCAGCAGCCACCTCACCGCTTGTTTTGGGATTTTCCTGGCTCCAATTACACAATCCTCATATAAACTGGTCACAGCTACATGTCGAATCATGGTCATCCCTGTGTCATTCCACTTGTCTCCACTCAGCCGTTTCCCCAGGTCCTTCCCCGGCCACCCAACAGGAGGCGGATCCACCAGACCTATCGTCAGTCCCTGCTGAATATCACGACCTGTTATCCGTGTTCAGTAAGTCAAAAGCCGTCTCTCTTCCTCCACATCGACCTTATGACTGCGCAATCGATCTCCTCCCTGGTGCTCCACTTCCAAACAGTAGACTGTACAATATTTCCCGTCCCGAAAGAGAGACGATGGAAAAATATATTAACGAATCCCTTACAGCAGGGATAATCAGACAGTCTTCTTCCCCTTTGGGAGCGGGGTTTTTCTTTGTGGGGAAAAAAGACGGGTCACTCAGACCCTGTATAGACTACAGAGGTTTAAATCAGATCACCATTAAAAATAAATATCCTTTGCCACTCTTGTCATCTGCATTCGAACCTGTACATGAAGCCACAGTGTTTACTAAATTGGATCTTCGAAACGCTTATCATCTCCTCCGAATTCGTCAAGGCGATGAATGGAAAACTGCATTCAAAACACCCATGGGCCATTTTGAATACTTAGTCATGCCATTTGGACTGTCAAACGCACCAGCTTTTTTCCAAGCCCTAATAAACGATGTTCTGAGGGATTTCCTGAATATTTTTGTCTTCGTGTATCTGGATGACATCTTAATCTTTTCTAAGTCCATATCTGAACATAAACACCATGTCCGTCAAGTCCTCCAACGTCTACTTGAAAATAAGCTTTATGTCAAGGTTGAAAAATGCGAATTCCATAAACCATCTGTTACCTTTTTGGGTTTTGTTCTTGAGGGTGGACAGGTAAAGCCAACTGAGGAAAAGATCAAAGCTGTCATGGACTGGCCCGTACCCGAAACACGGAAGCAGCTCCAGAGGTTCCTCGGGTTTGCTAATTTCTATCGCCGATTCATCCGAAATTACAGTCAGACTGCCTTACCCCTCACTGCTCTCACATCCTCAAAGAGATCCTTTGTCTGGTCCCCTGAAGCGAATTCCGCTTTCAACAGATTAAAAACCCTTTTCTCTAATGCACCCATTCTCATTCAGCCCAATCCCGAGAAGCAATTTATTGTTGAAGTTGATGCATCAGACACCGGTGTGGGTGCTGTGCTCTCTCAATTTTCTGATCCTGATCAAAAGACTCATCCTTGTGCTTTCTTTTCCCGTAGACTGTCTTCTGCAGAACGTAATTATGACGTGGGCGATAGAGAGCTTCTAGCCATTAAATTGGCCTTGGAGGAGTGGCGACACTGGCTGGAGGGCGCTAACCATCCTGTGCTGGTCTGGACGGATCACAAGAACCTGGCCTACCTGCAGTCCGCCCGACGGTTGAACCCACGTCAATCCCGCTGGTCACTCTTTTTCTCCCGGTTCAACCTCTCAATCTCCTTTCGACCCGGATCCCGTAATGTCAAACCAGATGCCCTGTCTCGAGTATATTCACCAGACGACTCCGAGAAAGTTCCGGCCACCATTCTGCCTCCAACCTGTACTGTTGCTGCCCTCACGTGGGAGATTCAAGACATTATTCACCATGCCCTACAGTCTGAACCAGATCCTGGGACTGGTCCACCCAATAGACTTTTTGTCCCTTCATCGGTCCGTTCTCAGGTTATCCACTGGCTTCATGCTTCCAAATTTTCTGCCCATCCTGGAGTAAGTCGTACCATATCACTAGTTTCTCGTCATTTTTGGTGGCCATCTATTCATAAGGATGTAAAGGAATTTGTGTTGGCATGTCACATCTGTTCCCGAAATAAACCTTCACATCAACCCCCTTCAGGTCTGTTACAACCACTTCCCGTTCCGAAACGCCCCTGGTCCCACATATCCATAGATTTTGTCACTGGTCTTCCCCCATCTAAGGGAATGACAACCATATTCACTATTATTGACCGTTTTTCCAAAGCCTGCCACCTAATTCCCCTCCGTAAACTTCCCACTGCTTTTCAGACCGCCCAGCTCCTCATTAAGCATGTTTTTCGGTTACATGGAATTCCTCAGGACATACTTTCTGACAGAGGCCCCCAATTCATCTCACAGGTTTGGAGACAGTTCTGTTTAGCTCTGGATGCAAAAGTTTCACTTACCTCTGGTTATCATCCTCAGTCCAACGGTCAGGCAGAACGCATGAACCAAGAACTTGAATCATCCCTCCGTTGTCTCACATCTGATAATCCATCCGACTGGTCCCAGTTTCTTCCGTGGGTTGAGTATGCACACAACAGTCTCACTTCAGCTGCTACTGGTCTGTCCCCGTTCGAGGTTTCCCTGGGATACCAACCCCCTCTACTGCCATCCGAAGAAAGACACATTGCAGTCACGTCAGTCCAGCACCATATCCGCCGCTGTAAAACCATTTGGAACAACACCATCTCCGCTCTCGGCCGCACCGCCGACCAGAATCGCCGCTTTGCCGACCGCAGGAGACGTCAGGCTCCCCAGTACACTCCCGGACAAAAGGTTTGGCTAGCCTCCAAGGATATTCCTTTCAAATCATTGTCTAAGAAACTTTCTCCCCGTTTCATTGGACCTTTTGAAATCGATGCCATTATCAACCCTTCTGCTGTCCGTTTACGTCTGCCTTCTTCTCTCCGTGTCCATCCCACTTTCCATGTTTCACAGATCAAGCCCGTTCAGACCAGCCCTTTGTGCCCTCCAGCCGAGCCCCCTCCGCCCGCCCGGGACATTGAAGGGCACCCGGCTTACACCGTGCGCCGGATCGTGGACTCCCGTCGGCGGGGTCGTGGTTGGCAGTACCTCGTCGACTGGGAGGGCTACGGTCCGGAGGATCGCATGTGGGTGCCCGGTTCTTTTATTTTAGACCCTTCTTTAATTACGGATTTCCGTGCTTCTTGTGCTTCTTCCTCGTCTTCTGGACCGCCGGGTGGCGGTCGTTGAGGGGGGGATACTGTTAGGTTCTGGGGTTGTTTTTCCCTTTTTTCCTCCAGGAGGCACC